>NW_025534351.1:215000-218296 GCF_020615455.1 Coregonus clupeaformis | reverse complement strand
CCTCCCCTAACATTACATGTGACTGACCCCCCCTAACAAGCATTTCCAGCCCCCATATAGAGACGATGACAGGACCGACTGAACGACTGACCGACGGAACAATACATTTGGTTTAAACACTGTGTACCGTCGCAGAATTAAGTTGACATGGGGCAAATGCACTGGAAAAGCTTTTTTCAATGCAAATGGATTCTCACAGGAAGGATATGGAAAGGCTTTGAAACCTTAATGGGGGAGACTATTCCTCAATTCAAACAGCTCAGTGGCACTGCCATGGTACCCCCAATGACCCCTCCTAACACCTCAAAGTGTGCTTGGATTAAGGGTAGAGAGAGAGAGAGAGAGAGAGAGAGAGAGAGAGAGAGAGAGAGAGAGAGAGAGAGAGAGAGAGAGAGAGAGAGAGAGAGAGAGAGAGAGAGAGAGAGAGAGAGAGAGAGAGAGAGAGAGAGAGAGAGAGAGAGAGAGAGAGAGAGAGAGAGAGAGAGAGAGAGAGAGAGAGAGACTTTACTATTTGCACATTGTTACAACACTGTATATATACATAATATGACATTTGAAATGTCTTTATTCTTTTGAAACTTCTGAGTGTAATGTTTACTGTTAATATTTATTGTTGATTTCACTTTTGTTTACTATCTACTTCACTTGCTTTGGCAATGTTAACACACGTTTCCCATGCCAGTAAAGTCCTTAAATTGAATTGAATTGAATTGAATTGAGAGAAATAGAAAGAGAAAGAGAGAGAGAGAGAGAGAGAGAGAGAGAGAGAGAGAGAGAGAGAGAGAGAGAGAGAGAGAGAGAGAGAGAGAGAGAGAGAGAGAGAAAGAGAAAGAGAAAGAGAAAGAGAGAGAGAGAGAGAGAGAGAGAGAGAGAGAGAGAGAGAGAGAGAGAGAGAGAGAGAGAGAGCCTACGCCTTCACTATGGTGAATCACTAAAACAATACAGAAATACACAATGGGAAAAGAAGGAACAGCACGTCAGAAATCAGCTCAATGTAATCTAACCACTTCTGGGAAAATTGGAACACACTAAACAAACAACACGAAGAGCTATCTATCCAAAATGGATAAACCACTTCTCCAATCTCCAAAGAACAAACAGCAAAAACATATACATGATCAAATACAAATCTTAGAATCAACTATTAAAGACTACTAGAACCCACAGGATTCTCCAATTACATTGAATGAACTACAGGACCAAATACAAACCCTCCAACCCAAAAAGGCCTGTGGTGATGATGGTATCCTAAATGAAATGATAAAATATATAGACCACAAATTTCAATTGGCTAAACTTACACTCTTTAACATGATCCCAAAAAAAAAAAAAAAAAAAATCCTCAGCTCTGGCATCTTCCCCAATATTTGGAACCAAGGACTGATCACCCCAATCCACAAAAGCGGAGACTAATTTTATCCCAATAACTACCGTGGGATATGCGTCAACAGCAACCTTGGGAAAATCCTCTGCATTATCATTAACAGCAGACTAGTTCATTTTCTCAGTGTAAACAATGTACTGAGCAAATGTCAAATTGGCTTTTTACCAAATTACCGTACGACAGACCACGTATTCACCCTGCACTCCCTAATTGACAACCAAAACAAAACAAAGGCAAAGTCTTCTCATGCTTTGTTGATTTCAAAAAAAGCTTTTGACTCAATTTGGCATGAGGGTCTGCTATACAAATTGATGGAAAGTGGTGTTGGGGGAAAAACATACGACATTATAAAATCCATGTACACAAACAACAAGTGTGCGGTTAAAATTACATTTCATTCCACAGGGCCGTGGGGTGAGACAGGGATGCAGTTTGAGCCCCACCCTCTTCAACATATATATATATACGAATTGGCGAGGGCACTAGAACAGTCTGCAGCATCTGGCCTCACCCTACTAGAATCTGAAGTCAAATGTCTACTGTTTGCTGATGATCTGGTGCTTCTGTCACCAACCAAAGAGGGCCTACAGCAACACCTAGACCTTCTGCATAGATTCTGTCAGACCTCGGCCCTGGCAGTAAATCTCAGTAAGACAAAAATAACAGTGTTCCAAAAAAGGTCCAGTTGCCAGGACCATTAAAAAAAATCCATCTAGACACCGTTGCCCTAGAGCACACAAAAAACTATACATACCTCGGCCTAAACATCAGCGCCACAGGTAACTTCAACAAAGCTGTGAACGATCTGAGAGACAAGGCAAGAAGGGCCTTCTACGCCATCGAAAGGAACATAACATTTGACATACCAATTAGGATCTGGCTAAAAATACTTGAATCAGTTATAGAACTCATTGCTCTTCATGGCTGTGAGGTCTGGGATCCGCTCACCAACCAAGAATTCACAAAATGGGACAAACACCAAATTGAGACTCTGCATGCAGAATTCTGCAAAAATATCCTCTTTGTACAATGTAAAACATCAAATAATGCTAACAGAGCAGAATTAGGCCGATACCCGTTAATTATAAAAAATCAAAAAAAAATCCTGTTAAATTCTACAACCACCTAAAAGGAAGCGATTCCCAAACATTCCATAACAAAGCCATCACCTACAGAGAGATTAACCTGGAGAAGAGTCCCCTAAGCAAGCTGGTCCTGGGGCTCTGTTCACAAACACAAACAGACCCCACAGAGCCCCAGGACAGCAACACAATTAGACCCAACCAAATCATGAGAAAACAAAAAGATAATTACTTGACACATTGGAAAGAAGTAACAAAAGAACAGAGCAAACTAGAATGCTATTTGGCCCTAAACAGAGAGTACACAGTGGCAGAATACCTAACCACTGTGACTGACCCAAAATTAAGGAAAGCTTTGACTATGTAAAGACTCAGTGAGCATAGCCTTGCTGTTGAGAAAGGCCACCGTAAGCAGACCTGGCTCTCAAGAGAAGACAGGCTATGTGCACACTGCCCACAAAATGAGGTGGAAACTGAGCTGCACTTCCTAACTTCCTGCCAAATGTATGACCATATTAGAGACATATATTTTCCTGAGATTACACAGACCCACAAAGAATTCGAAAAACAAATCCGATTTTGATAAACTCCCTTATCTACTGGGTGAAATACCACAGTGTGCCATCACAGCAGCAAAATGTGTGACCTGTTGCCACAAGAAAAGAGCAACCAGTGAAGAACAAACACCATTGTAAATACAACCCATATTTATTTATTTTCCCTTTTGTACTTTAACTATTTGCACATTGTTACAACACTGTATATATACATAATATGACATTTGAAATGTCTTTATTCTTTTGGAACTTTTCTGAGTGTAATGTTTACTG
>NW_025534351.1:170000-212500 GCF_020615455.1 Coregonus clupeaformis | reverse complement strand
CCGCCACAGACCCCCAACCCAGCCGCCACAGAATCCCCAACCCAGCCGCCATAGAACCCCCCATCCCAGCCGCCATAGAACCCCCCAACCCAGCCGCCACAGAACCCCCCAACCCAGCTGCCACAGAACCCCCAACCCAGCCGCCAGAGAACCCCCAACCCAGCCACCACAGACCCCCCAACCCAGCCGCCATAGAATCCCCAACCCAGCCGCCACAGAACCCCCAACCCAGCCGCCATAGAACCCCCCCAACCCAGCCGCCATAGAACCCCCCAACCCAGCCGCTATAGAACCCCCCCAACCCAGCCGCCACAGAACCCCCAACCCAGCCGCCATAGAACCCCCAACCCAGCCGCCATAGAACCCCCTCAACCCAGCCGCCACAGAACCCCCTCAACCCAGCCGCCATAGAACCCCTCAACCCAGCCGCCATAGAACCCCCCAACCCAGCCGCCATAGAACCCCCAACCCAGCCGCCATAGAACCCCCAACCCAGCCGCTATAGAACCCCCAACCCAGCCGCCACAGAACCCCCAAACCAGCCGCCATAGAACCCCCAACCCAGCCGCCATCAGAACCCCCCAACCCAGCCGCCATAGAACCCCCCAACCCAGCCGCCACAGAACCCCCAACCCAGCCGCCACAGAACCCCCCAACCCAGCCGCCAGAGAACCCCCAACCCAGCCGCCACAGAACCCCCCAACCCAGCCGCCATAGAACCCCCAACCCAGCCGCCACAGAACCCCCTCAACCCAGCCGCCATAGAACCCCCCAACCCAGCCGCCATAGAACCCCCCAACCCAGCCGCCATAGAACCCCCAACCCAGCCGCCATAGAACCCCCCAACCCAGCCGCTATAGAACCCCCCAACCCAGCCGCCACAGAACCCCCCCAACCCAGCCGCCATAGAACCCCCCAACCCAGCCGCCATAGAACCCCCAACCCAGCCGCCATAGAACCCCCCAACCCAGCCGCTATAGAACCCCCAACCCAGCCGCCACAGAACCCCCCAACCCAGCCGCCATAGAACCCCCAACCCAGCCGCCATAGAACCCCCCAACCCAGCCGCCATAGAACCCCCAACCCAGCCGCCATAGAACCCCCCAACCCAGCCGCCATAGAACCCCCAACCCAGCCGCCATAGAACCCCCCAACCCAGCCGCCATAGAACCCCCAACCCAGCCGCCATAGAACCCCCCAACCCAGCCGCCATAGAACCCCCCCCCCAACCCAGCCGCCATAGAACCCCCCAACCCAGCCGCCACAGAACCCCCCAACCCAGCCGCCATAGAACCCCCAACCCAGCCGCCATAGAACCCCCCAACCCAGCCGCATAGAACCCCCCAACCCAGCCGCCATAGAACCCCCCAAACCCAGCCGCCATAGAACCCCCAACCCAGCCGCCACAGAACCCCCAAACCCAGCCGCCATAGAACCCCCAACCCAGCCGCCATAGAACCCCCCAACCCAGCCGCCATAGAACCCCCCAACCCAGCCGCTATAGAACCCCCAACCCAGCCGCCATAGAACCCCCCAACCCAGCCGCCATAGAACCCCCCAACCCAGCCGCCATAGAACCCCCCAACCCAGCCGCCATAGAACCCCCCAACCCAGCCGCCATAGAACCCCCCAACCCAGCCGCCATAGAACCCCCCAACCCAGCCGCTATAGAACCCCCCAACCCAGCCGCTATAGAATGCAGCTGACAGGAGACGTCGGGGCGTTTCGCCACGTTTGTAGGAAGTTACCCAGACACATTCTTTTAACCTTTGCAGGCGGAGGGAGGCTGTGTCTCTGTGTCTCATTCCCATGGCTGGCTGTGTAAAAGGGTCAGTGACTTCAATAGGCCTTCATTAAGCTCCGGTACTGTCAATAGTTAATTATGCAAATGACCTGAGAGACCCCCTTCATGTGGTTTTAGAGGAGCTTCCAGCCCTCCCCCATTTCATCACTCTTCGCTTCTGCCTGCCTCACAAAAACACACAGACACACACACACGCGCGCACACACACACACACACACACACACACACACACACACACACTGTAAGTCTGGAATATCCACCAAATTTCATCCCTGCCCATTTCCTGAAGGGAACCTTCAGAACCATGCCGAGTTTCAGGGGTGCATGTGTGCGTGCAGTGTTTCTTCTGGTAAAATGTGGAGAAAAGGTCACGGGGTCACGGGGTCGGGGGGGGGGCTGAGAAGCTCTGTTCTGGTGACTTTTTAAAAGGACATTCTACTCCGAAATAAATGAAAATATAATTATGCTGACACCATCTAAAACATAATTTCCAAGTCCAGAAATGAGCCCAATAACATATTGGTAAAACTATTTGTTAAAATATTTTGTTACATATTGGACCATGCATATAGCCTACACATGATCCATATTATCAGGTGTGCTATTAGCAATGAGCATTATCACCTGTAGCCCAACGGATGCAGCATAGTGGCTATAAATAAATGTAATATTTTAACTAGTTAGCATCCTATTGATGAACTTTATGTCCCCAAAAACGTACATAAACACAGTTAATATAATGTAGGCCTACATGTTAGGGTAAACCGGGGTATCACATCCCCCTACCTGTTAGGGTAAAACGGGTATCACCCCCCTACCTGTTAGGGTAAACCGGGTATCACACCCCACTACCTGTTGGGGTAAACCGGGGGTATCACATCCCCTACCTGTTAGGGTAAACCGGGGTATCACACCCCCCTACCTGTTAGGGTAAACTGGGGTATCACACCCCCCTACCTGTTAGGGTAAACCGGGGTATCACACCCCACTACCTGTTGGGGTAAACCGGGGTATCACATCCCCTACCTGTTAGGGTAAACCGGGGTATCACATCCCCTACCTGTTAGGGTAAAACGGGGTATCACATCCCCTACCTGTTAGGGTAAACTGGGGTATCACACCCCCCTACCTGTACTTCTAACAGAAACCACTTCATGTCACCATCTTCCACCAACACTTTCCCTGGTTGCTACTACTCTTGTCTCAACTAAAAAATGTCATCTGTCTCATCACTATTTTTTAAGTCATTTCCCCAAAAAAATGATTTAGAGTTGGGGTCGCGTTGTACCCCAAGTTACCCTACAATTGACCCATGTTTATATTTAGCCCAACTCTCCCTGTGCACTCATGGTGAATTGCAGAGTGGTAACGTGCTTAACCATGCCGCTACTAAAAACTCTGGGTTTAAAATGGTGCAGTTTGCACATATTTAGGAGTTGAGAAATAAATGAAGCAGGAATGGAGGGCTGGGATCCCCTCCTTTTAACAAAGGCCATTCAAACTGCTGTTTTCCCCCGCAATTGCAATACTTGTTGTGCATTGACTGCTTGTCAGAATGTTTCCCTCCCCTATGGTAACTTGAATGCGCCTCCAGAGGTATTTCTCTGGTATAGAACATAGAGGGACTAGGTAGGTAAATAGATCAACTATTCTATTGTCTAATTTCTCGTGTCGTTTGCTGAGGAAAAGTAAATGTCTGTTCTAGCATCTTTAAAGAGTGCCTCCGCAGAAATATTATTTTATGTTCCATATTTTTGTGTGTGTTTGTGTGTGTGTGTGTTTGTGTGCGTGTGTGTGTGTGTGTGTGTGTGTGGGCATTTGTGGTGCACGTGCGTGTTTCAGGGGTGGCTCCTTCGGTATAAATGGGGGCCATTGTGGTCCCTGCTCCTCCACAGGCTCCTCTAACCAAAGTCCTCAGCTGAATACCCACCTCGGGGGTAAAACAAAACGCAAAAAAAAACTGCATCAAAACAGTCAATTAGGCAAAAATGCATGACAGCTTGATGCGTTCATTGTTTCAGTGATGGTAATGACAGGCCCTTTACAACCCTGCCACACATCTGATGGCTGGTGGCCCCTGACTCAAAGAGCAGAGAGGGAAGCCTTCCATTGGTAATTAATAATCACATGGATGCTTTGGGCCCTTCAGATCTAAGGGCCCTTTGAGGACCTTTGTGGCACTTTATGATGCCCCAACCCCATCCCCCCCAACCCCATCCCCACCAACCCCATCCCCAACCCCAACCCCATCCCCCCCAACCCCATCCCCCCCAACCCCATCCCCCCAACCCCATCCCCACCAACCCCATCCCCAACCCCAACCCCAACCCCATCCACCCCAACCCCATCCCCCCAACCCCATCCCCCCAACCCCATCCCCACCAACCCCATCCCCAACCCCAACCCCAACCCCATCCACCCCAACCCCATCCCCCCCAACCCCATCCACACCAACCCCATCCCCCAACCCCATCCCCAACCCCATCCCCCCAACCCCATCCCCAACCCCATCCCACCAACCCCCAACCCCATCCCCCCAACCCCATCCCCAACCCCAACCCCATCCACACCAACCCCATCCCCCCAACCCCATCCCCAACCCCATCCCACCAACCCCAACCCCATCCCCCCAACCCCACCACCCCCAACCCCATCCCCAACCCCAATCCCAACACCAATCCCATCCCCACCATCCCAATCCCCATCAACCCCATCCCCAACACCAACCCCATACCCAACCCCATCCCCATCCCCAACACCAACACCAACCCCATCTCCACCAACCCCATCCCCATAAATGTCTGTTATTTTTGGGTTTTTAAACAACTAATTGACCGACGTTGGTTCAATTATTTGAATTCCATTTAGTTCAGGCTTTTGTCTGTGAGCTCAATGCGCATTTTCTCTAGAGATAAATCAGATCAAGCCCAAACTGTGCGAAGTAGGAGGGAGTTGTAGTTTCTAACAGGACAATATTACTTTAATTATTTTTCATTGGCAAGATTAGCAAACTTTCGCATGACATGCCAACAATAAATTCTGAACCTACACATCTATGCATATCTGACCAAATTATGAAAGACAAGCATTGTAATTTTGAATTCCGTAAAGTGAGTGTGGAAGAGGTGAAAAAAGTGTTCTTGTCTATCAAAAATGACATCTTGGTCTGACAACTTGGATGGAAAATTACTGAGTATGATAGCAGACTATATTGCCACTCCTATTTGCCATCTCTTCAATCTAAGCCTACTAGAAAGTGTTTGCCCTCAGGCCTGTAGGGAAGCAAAAGTAATTCCGCTACCCAAGATTAGTAAAGCCCCCTTTACTGGCTCAAATATCCGATCAATCAGCCTTCTACGAACCCTCAGTACACTTTTGGAAAAAATTGTGTTTGACCAGATACAATGCTGTTTCACAGTAAACTAATGATCAACTGGGAAGGGCACTCAAGATGTACGGCACTTCCACAAATGACTGATGATTGGCTGAAAGAAATTGATAATAATAAGATTGTTGGAGCTGTTTTGTTAGAATTTAGTGCAGCTTTAGCGATCATAATCTGCTGCTGGAAAATGTCATGTGTTATGGCTTCACACCCCCTGCTATATCATGGATCGAGAGTTACCTGCCTAACAGAACACACAGGGTGTTCTTTAATGGTAGCCTCTCCAACATAATCCAGGTAGAATCAGGCATTCCCCAGGGCAGCTGTCTAGGCCCCTTACTTTTTAAAATCTTTACTAATGACCTGCCACTGGCACTGAGTAAAGCCTGTGTGTCTATGTATGCGGATGACTCAACACTATACACGCAAGCTACCACAGCGACTGAAATGACTGCAACACTTAACAAAGAGCTGCAGTTAGTTTGACAATGGCTGGCAAGTAATAAGTTAGTCCTAAATATTTCAAAAACTAAAAGCATTGTATTTGGGACAAGTCATTCACTAAACCCGTAATAAAGCGCTGCTCTGCTTTCTTGACATTGCTATCAACAAAACATGTCCAACAGGCCCTAGTTTTATCGCACCTGGACTACTGCCCAGTCATATGGTCAAGTGCCACAAAGAGGGACATAGGCAAATGACAGGTGTCCCAGAACAGAGCATCAAGGCTGGCCCTTAAATGTAGACGGAGAGCTAACATTAATAATATGCATGTCAATCTCTCCTGACTCAAAATAGAGGAGAGTTTGACTGCATCACTACTTTGTATTGACATGTTGAAATGACCGAGCTGTCTGTTTAAACGACTAGCACACAGCTCAGACACCCATGCATACCCCACACGACATGCCACCAGGGGTCTCTTCACAGTCCCCAAGTCCAGAACAAACTCTAGAAAACACACAGTACTACATAGAGCCATGACTACATGGAACTCTATTCCACATCAAGTAACTGATGCAAGCAGTAAAATCTGATAAAAAAAACAGATACAAATACACCTTATGGAACAATGTGACTGTGAGGAGATACGCACACCTATACAAACACACGTAATATATTAATCTAATCAAATCGATCTTTAGTTATACAGCACATTTCACATGCACACACATGCCAGCACACGTATGTATGAACACGTGATGGAGAGGGATAGAGATCAGTTGCTTCACAAGGTATCTCTCCCAGAAAATACATGATCTAAGTGATTGATAGTTGGTATTCAGCAGTCATACGTATACCTTATTGTGATTTTGTCAGACAGATTAGGCGATGACTTGGAATGAAATAATAAAGTCATCAAATAAAACAAATGCAATATAAACAACAACTGAAATAAAATAAAAAATATAATCGAACAGAAACCAAACCGACCACAAAAACCACTAATAGCTTAGCACAACCTCCCTCACAAACACTAACTAATGGTTTGGGTTCAGACTGTTTATCCACCATTTGAGATACTGAGGCTCATTTGCATTAATGGGGGAATGAGTGTTGTTCTCCATCCCCCTCCACTACCTTATCTAAACCCCTTCATCTCCCACTGACTGTGAAGGGAGGGGACGGGTGGTGGTGGATGGGTAGTGGGGGGTTACCATGTGGGAGCCAGCCAATCAACAGAGACCTTGTAGGTATGCTTTATTTACATGCCCCATTTGCTGTTGGAACTCCTTTTGTTTGTTAGTTTATTTTTCTTGATTTTATTTTTTTTTTACTTCAGAGTGCGACATCTCAAAAACAACAGTGTATAAAATGCGTTACGTAACGGTAAATAAGAAGCTGCCTCTGAGCCGCCAAGCACACCCAACTGAACTGGATCTGGATGGAAGGATATGCAGCCCGCCGCCTGCAGTATTCATGCAGTCAGTATTCATGCAGTCAGTATTCATGCAGTCAGTATTCCTGCAGTCAGTATTCCTGCAGTCAGTATTCATGCAGTCAGTATTCATGCAGTCAGTATTCCTTCAGTCAGTATTCATGCAGTCAGTATTCCTGCAGTCAGTATTCATGCAGTCAGTATTCACGCAGTCAGTATTCACGCAGTCAGTATTCATGCAGTCAGTATTCCTGCAGTCAGTTTTCATGCAGTCAGTATTCATGCAGTCAGTATTCATGCAGTCAGTATTCATGCAGTCAGTATTCCTGCAGTCAGTATTCATGCAGTCAGTATTCATGCAGTCAGTATTCCTTCAGTCAGTATTCATGCAGTCAGTATTCCTGCAGTCAGTATTCATGCAGTCAGTATTCACGCAGTCAGTATTCACGCAGTCAGTATTCCTGCAGTCAGTTTTCATGCAGTCAGTATTCATGCAGTCAGTATTCATGCAGTCAGTATTCATGCAGTCAGTATTCATGCAGTCAGTATTCACGCAGTCAGTATTCACGCAGTCAGTATTCATGCAGTCAGTATTCATGCAGTCAGTATTCATGCAGTCAGTATTCATGCAGTCAGTATTCATGCAGTCAGTATTCACGCAGTCAGTATTCCTGCAGCTCAAGCAGATTGAGATAAGACCAGGGCCTGTATTCACAAAACGTCTCAGAATAAGAGGGCTGATCTGGGATCAGTTTTGCCTTTAAGATCATAATGAATAAGATGATATGGACAGGGGGGGGCTGATCCTAGATCAGCACTCCTACTATGAGATGGTTTGTGAATAAAGCCGTAATAATGACAATTGGAGTCGGCAAGACAGGCTAGAGCAGGACCAGGAGGCTGAAAGAGATTTGGCATGGGGCCCTCAGATCCTGAAAACGTTATACAGCTGCACCACTGAGAGCATCTTGACTGGCTGCATCACCGCCTGGTATGGTAACTGCTCGGCATCCGACCACAAGGCGCTACAGAGGGTAGTGCGTACGGCCCAGTACATCACTAGGGCCGAGCTCCCTGCCATCCAAGGACCTCTATACCAGGCAGAGTCAGAGCAAGGACCTACATATTGTCAGATTCCAGCCACCCAAGTCATAGACTGTTCTCTCTGCTACCGCACGGCAAGCGGTACCGATGCACCAAGTCTGGATCCAACAGGACGCTGAACAGCTTCTACCCCCAACCCATAAGACCGCTAAACAGTTAGTCAAATAGTTAACCAAAAAGCTAAAAAAAAATTGTCTCGTCACATACGCTGCTGCTACTGTTTATTATCTGTCACTTTATTCCTAGTTATATGTACATATCTACCTCAATTACCTCGTACCCCTGCACATCGACTCAGTACTGGTACCCTGTGTATATAACCAAGTTATCGTTACTCATTGTGTATTTATTATTACTTTTATTATTACGTGTTTTATTTTTCTATTATTTCTCTATTGTCTTTCTCTCTGCGTTGTTGGGAAGGGCCCGTAAGTAAGCATTTCACTGTTAGTCTACACCTGTTGTTTACCAAGCATGTGACGAATAAAATGTCATTGATTTGATACACTACTACACAGTGGGCCAAGCCGAATGCCACTCAGAGGGCAACGCTGAGTGTGTGGATGTGTAGGCCAACGCTGCCACCTGCTGGCTGAGGAACAAGACAGACCACTGATGAAGTTCAGCTTAATCATGCCATTTAGCAGATGCTTTCATCCAAAGCTACTTACAGTAGTGAGTGTATATATAGGTGGCCACGGTGGGAACCAAAACGCACAATCCTGGCGTTACAAACACCGCGCTCTATCAATTCAGCCATACACGAGAATATATTTTTAAACTGTACTGAACTAGTACCACAAACAAGTTCTGTCTTCCTGTTGGACACTGTCATATTATCACAATAGCCACGAGAGGCCATGTGTGGGTCCACATGATGGAACAGACTGGATTCTAAACCATCTAGAAATGGGCCAGAGAACACACGCAGCAGAGCAGAGAGAGAGAGGAGTCGGACAGATGTACAGGCCATACAGGACATACAGATATATATATATACACCACCGGTCAAAAGTTTTAGAACACCTACTCATTCAAGGGTTTTTCTTTATTTTTACTATTTTCTAAAATGTAGAATAATAGTGAAGACATCAAAACTATGAAATAACACCTGTGGAATCATGCAGTAGTCCCCTGTAGATCAGTTGGTAGACAATGGCGCTTGCAACGCCAGGGTTGTGGGTTCGTTTCCCACGGGGGAGCCAGTATGAAAAAAAAGTAATAATAATGTATGCACTCACTAACTGTAAGTCGCTCTGGATAAGAGCGTCTGCTAAATGACTAAAAATGGAGTAACCAAAAGTGTTAAACATTTGAGATTCTACAAATAGCCACCCTTTGCCTTGATGACAGCTTTGCACACTCTTTGCATTCTCTCAACCAGCTTCAAGAGGTAGTCACCTGGAATGCATTTCAATTAACAGGCCTTCTTAAAGGTTAATTTGTGGAATTTCTTTCCTTCTTAATGTGTTTGAGCCAATCAGTTGTGTTGTGACAAGGAAGGGGGGTATACAGAATATAGCCCTATTTGGTAAAAGACCAAGTCCATATTATGGCAAGAACAGCTCAAATAAGCAAAGAGAAATGACAGTCCATCATTACTTTAAGACATTAAGGTCAGTCAATCCAGAAAATTTCAAGAACTTTGATAGTTTCTTCAAGTGCAGTCGCAAAAACCATCAAGCGCTATGATGAAACTGGCTCTCAAGAGGACCTCCACAGGAATGGAAGATCCAGAGTTACCTCTGCTGCAGAGTATAAGTTCATTATAGTTACCAGCCTCAGAAATTGCAGCCCAAATAAATGCTTCACAGAGTTCAAGTAACTGTTCAGTGGAGACTGTGTGAATCAGGCCTTCATGGTTGAATTGCTGCAAAGAAACCACTACTAAAGGACACCAATAAGAAGAAGAGACTTGCTTGCGCCAAGAAACACGAGCAATGGACATTAGACCGGTGGAAATGTGTCCATTGGTCTGGAGTCCACATTGTGGGTGAACGGATGATCTCCACATGTGTAAAGCACGGAGGAGGAGGTGTGATGGTGTGGTGGTGCTTTGCTGGTGACACTGTCTGTGATTTATTTAGTATTCAAGGCACACTTATCCAGCATGGCTACCACAGCATTCTGTAGCGATACGCCATCCCATCTGGTTTGGGCTTAGTGGGACTATCATTTGTTTTTCAACAGGACAATGACCCAACACACCTCCAGGCTGTGTAAGTGATAGAGTGCTGGATAAGTGTGCCTTGTGATAGAGTGCTGCATCAGATGACCTGGCCTCCACAATCCCCCGACCTTAACCAAATTGAGATGGTTTGGGATGAGTCGGACCACAGAGTGAAGGAAAAGCAGCCAACAAGTGCTCAGCATATGTGGGAACTCCTTCAAGACTGTTGGAAAAGCATTCCAGGTAAAGCCGGTTGAGAGAATGCCAATTGTTTAACACTTTTTTGGTTACTACATGATTCCATATGTGTTATTTTATAGTTTTGATGTCTTCACTATTATTCTACAATGTAGAAAATAGTAAAAAATAATTAAAAACCCTTGAATGAGTAGGTGTTCTAAAACTTTTGACCGGTAGTGTATATTTACAGTATATGGGTGATTCTCATGAAACAAACTGAAACCTAAATTAGAAAAGTTAGGAGCACCATATACAATTTAGGAGCACCAGAAAAATGGATGTTTAAATTGATTGAGGTATAGCCTACATTAATTCTACATACTTCTGAAGCACATCTCCTGAAGAAGAGATCACTTTTCCATTCTTTCTGTTCCACCAAGTGTTTGCATATACTGGTAAAGTCACCAGGTTGTTAGTAGGGCTGCACGATATGGGCAAGAAGTCTCTGTGATATAGATCAAAACACTGAACTGTTGGAAACATATAAATATAATGATTATGGTTGGTGTTGTTCAACAAATGAAAAAGCCAGGTAAGATATATGACAGGGTAGGAACCAAGGTGTTGGTCATTTATTTTATTTCACCTTTATTTAACCAGGTAAGCCAGTTGAGAACATGTTCTCATTTACAACTGCGACCTGGCCAAGATAAAGCAAAGCAGTGCGATAAAAACAACAACACAGAGTTACATATGGGGTAAAACAAAACATAATGTCAAAAATACAACAGAAAACACAATAGCAAGTTATGGAGGTAAGGCAATAAATAGGCCATAGTGCAAAATAATTACAATTAGTATTAACACTGGAATGATAGATGTGCAAGAGATGATGTGCAAATAGAGATACTGGGGTGCAAATGAGCAAAATAAATAACAATATGGGGATGAGGTAGTTGGGTGGGCTAATTTCAGATGGGCTGTGTACAGGTGCAGTGATCGGTTAGGTGCTCTGACAACTGAAGCTTAAAGTTAGTGAGGGAGATAAGAGTCTCCAGCTTCAGAGATTTTTGCAATTCGTTACAGTCATTGGCAGCAGAGAACTGGAAGGAATGGCGGCCAAAGGAGGTGCTGGCTTTGGGGATGACCAGTGAGATATACCTGCTGGAGCGCATACTACGGGTGGGTGTTGCTATGGTGACCAATGAGCTAAGATAAGGCGGGGATTTGCCTAGCAGTGATTTATAGATGGCCTGGAGCCAGTGGGTTTGGCGACTAATATGTAGTGAGGACCAGCCAACAAGAGCGTACAGGTCACAGTGGTGGGTAGTATATGGGGCTTTGGTGACAAAACGGATGGCACTGTGATAGACTACATCCAATTTGCTGAGTAGAGTGTTGGAGGCTATTTTGTAAATGACATTGCCAAAGTCAAGGATCGGTAGGATAGTCCGTTTTACGAGGGCATGTTTGGCAGCATGAGTGAAGGAGGCTTTGTTGCGAAATAGGAAGCCGATTCTAGATTTAACTTTGGATTGGAGTTGCTTAATGTGAGTCTGGAAGGAGAGTTTACAGTCTAACCAGACACCTAGGTATTTGTAGTTGTCCACATACTCTAGGTCAGACCCGTCGAGAGTAGTGATTCTAGTCGGGTGGGCGGGTGCCAGCAGCATTCGATTGAAGAGCATGCATTTAGTTTTACTAGTGTTTAAGAGCAGTTGGAGGCTACTGAAGGAGTGTTGTATGGCATTGAAGCTCGTTTGGAGGTTTGTTAACACAGTGTCCAATGAAGGGCCAGTTGTAAACAAAATGGTGTCGTCTTTGTAGAGGTGGATCTGAGAGTCACCAGCAGCAAAAGCGACATCATTGATATACACGGAGAAAAGAGTCGGCCCAAGAATTGAACCCTGTGGCACCCCCATAGAGACTGCCATAAATCCAGACAACATGCCCTCCGATTTGACACATTGAACTCTATCTGAGAAGTAGTTGGTGAACCAGGCGAGGCAGTCATTTGAGAAACCAAGGCTATTTAGTCTGCCAATAAGAATGCGGTGGTTGACAGAGTCGAAAGCCTTGGCCAGGTCGATGAAGACGGCTGCACAGTACTGTCTATTATCGATCGCGGTTATAATATCGTTTAGGACTTTGAGCGTGGCTGAGGTGCACCCATGACCAGCTCGGATACCGGATTGCATAGCGGAGAAGGTACGGTGGGATTCGAAATGGTCGGTGATCTGTTTGTTAACTTGGCTTTCAAAAACTTTCGAAAGGCAGGGCAGGATGGATATAGGTCTGTAACAGTTTGGATCTAGAGTGTCACCCCCTTTGAAGAGGGGGATGACCGCGGCAGCTTTCCAATCACTGGGGATCTCAGACGTTACGAAAGAGAGGTTGAACAGGCTAGTAATAGGGGTTGTGTCAAGCGACGTGTATGCGGTCAGCAAAGTCAAACGCAGGACACAGAGCGGCTGGCAACGTACTTTACTGAACACAGTAATAAACGTTCAAAACAACAAACCTCCAAACAGGGAGGAAAACACAAAGACCCGTAACACAAAGTAACTGCCGAAATGACAAAGAACAATCACACACAAAATAACCAATGAGAGACAGGGGGTAATATAGGGAATACAATCCAACATAATAGGAAACAGGTGTAAACAATAAAGACCAAACAAGACAAACACTGAAACATCGATCGGCAGTAGCTAGTACTCCGGGGACGACGAACGCCGAAGCCTGCCCGAGCAAGGAGGAGGAGCAGCCTCGGCTGAATCCGTGACAGGTTGCGACAATTTCGGCGGCTAGTTTTAGAAAGAAAGGGTCCAGATTGTCTAGCCCAGATGATTTTTAGGGGTCCAGATTTTGCAGCTCTTTCAGAACATCAGCTGTCTGAATTTGTGTGAAGGAGAAGCGGGGGGGCATGGGCAAGTTGCAGCGGAGGGTGCAGAGCTGGTGGCCGGGGTAGTGGTAGCCAGGTGGAAAGCATGGCCAGCCGTAGCAAAATGCTTGTTGAAATTCTCGATTATTGTAGATTTATCGGTGGTGATAGTGTTTCCTAGCGTCAGTGCAGTGGGCAGCTGGGAGGAGGTGCTCTTATTCTCCATGGACTTTACAGTGTCCCAAAACTTTTTGGAGTTAGTGCTACAGGATGCACATTTCTGTTTGAAAAAGCTAGCCTTTGCTTTCCTAACTGCTTGTGTATATTGGTTCCGAACTTCCCTGAAAAGTTGCATATCGCGGGGGCTATTCGATGCTAATGCAGTACGCCACAGGATGTTTTTGTGCTGGTCAAGGGCAGTCAAGTCTGAGGAGAACCAGGGGCTATATCTGTTCTTAGTTCTGTATTTTTTGAATGGGGCATGTTTATTTAAGATTGAGAGGAAATTACTTTTAAAGAACAACCAGGCATCCTCTACTGACGGAATGAGATCGATATCCATCCAGGATACCTGGGCCAGGTCAATTAGGAAGGCCTGTTCGCTAAAGTGTTTTAGGGAGCGTTTGACAGTGATGAGGGGTGGTCGTTTGACAGCGGACCCGTTACGGACGCAGGCAATAAGGCAGTGATCGCTGAGATCCTGGTTGAAGACAGCAGAGGTGTATTTAGAGGGTAAGTTAGTCAGGATGATATCTATGAGGGTGCCCATGTTTACGGATTTAGGGTTGTACCTGGTAGGTTCGTTGATAATTTGTGTGAGATTGAGGGCATCTAGTTTGGATTGTAGGATGGCCGGGTGTTAAGCATATCCCAATTTAGGTCACCAAGCAGTACGAACTCTGAGGATAAATGGGGAGCAATCAATTCACATATGGTGTCCAGGGCACAGCTGGGGGCTGAGGGGGGTCTGTAGCAAGTGGCAACAGTGAGAGACTTATTTCTGGAAAGGTGGATTTTTAGAAGTAGAAGCTCAAACTGTTTGGGCACAGACCTGGATAGTATGATAGAGCTCTGCAGGCTCTCTCTACAGTACATTGCAACTCCACCCCCTTTGGCAGTTCTATCTAGACGGAAAATGTTGTAGTTGGGGATGGACATTTCAGAATTTTTGGTGGCCTTCCTAAGCCAGGATTCAGACACTACTAGAACATCAGGGTTCTAACGCAGTGAATAACTCAAACTTAGGAAGGAGGCTTCTGATGTTAACGTGCAGAAAACCAAGGCTTTTAGGGTTACAGAAGTCAACAAATGATATGGGGAGTAGGAGTGATACTGGGGGCTGCAGGGCCTGGGTTAGCCTCTACATCACTAGAGGAACAGAGGAGGACTAGAATAAGGATACAGCTAAAGGCTTTAAGAACTGGTCTTCTAGTGCGTTGGGTACAGAGAATAAAGGGGGCAGATTTCCGGGCGTTGTAAAATAGATTCAGGGCATTATGTACAGAAAAGGATATGGAAGGATATGAGTACAGTGGAGGTAAACCTAAGCGTTGGGTAACAATGAAAGAGATAGCATCACTGGAGGCACCGATTGAGCCGGTCTCGGCGTGTATGGGGGGTGGAACAAAGGAACTATTTGAGGCAGTTTGAGAGGGACTTGGGGTTCTACAGTGAAATTGTATAATATGAACTAACTGGAACATTTACATTTTAGTCATTTAGCAGACGCTCTTATCCAGAGCGACTTCCAGTTAGTGAATGCATACATGTTTTGTTTTTTTGTTTTTTTCATACTGGCCCCCCGTGGGAAACGAACCCACATCCCTGCCGGCCAAACCCTCCCCTACCTTGGACGACGCTGGACCAATTGTGCGCCGGCCATGGGACTCCCAGTCGCTGCCGGCTGCAACAGAGCCTGGACTTGAACCAGGATCTCTAGTGGCACAGCTAGCACTGCAATGCTGTGCCACTCGGGGAAACAGCAATAGGCAAGGCATATTGACATGGGACAGAGGCATAAAGCAATCACAGGTGTTATTAGAGAGAGCTAAGACAACAACTGGTAATGGCGATAAAGTTTGGGCTGAGGCTAAACAGATAAACAGGACAGGGTACCGTGTAAAGGAACAGTCCAGCAGGCATCAGCTGTGCAGCTGAGTGATCATAAGGTCCAGTGAACAGCAATATGTGAGTCCGAGAGCAGTTCGAATTGGTACTACAGCACAACGATCAGGAAGCACGGCTGTCGTTTGCGTGTGCTAGCGGGCCGGGGCTAGCAGATGGATCTTCGTGGTCGTCGCAATGGGAAGCCTGTTGAAACCACAGACGATTACGTCGGCAGACCAGTCGTGATGGATCGGCGGGGCTCCGTGTCGACTCTAGGAGGTCCCGTCCGGTTGACAGAGAGGTAGATAGCCGGAAGATGTGCCTGACTCAAGGCTAGCTCAAGGCTGATTAGCCAACAACAACGTTCATTTGGTTGCAGCTAGCTAGTTGCGATTATCCAGTGTTAAAGGTCCAGTGATTCAGTGATTCCGGCAGAAAATCCGATAGGTTCTGGGTCAATAACGCGCTGTGCAGACAGTGCAGACTGGCCGATAATAGTCCAGGCTAGAGCTGGCTGGTAGGTAGTGTAGGCCACGGACAATGGTGAAAAAACGCTAACGGTGGCTAATAGCAAGTAGCTAGTTAGCTGGTTAGCTGGCTACTCCCGTCCGTTAGACAGAGAGGTAGATAGCCGGGACATGGGCCTGCTCGAGGCTAGCTCAAGGCTAACTGATGCTTGCTTCGGGGGCAGTGGTGATGAGCCTACAGCAACATCCATTCGACATCCATTCTGTTGCGGCTAGCTAGTTGCGATCCGGTGTTAAGGTCCAGTGATTCAGTTATTCCGGCAGAAAATCCGATGTTCTGGGTAAAAACCGCTAACGGTGGCTAATAGCAAGTAGCTAGTTAGCTGGCTGGCTAGTTTCAACTGGAGATTCTAGATAAAGGTGAGTAAATAATAGAATCTGTTCTACATTGAGTGAGGCGGGTTGCAGGAAAGTGTATTTAGTAGAAGGATGAAAAGTGTGATAGGGAAATATATACGTAAAATACAATAAAATACAAAAAACAGGCTATGGGACACACAAGAGAACACGACCGCACTGCTACGCCATCTTGGAATCTACGTGTTTCCCAGGATACCCTAATTACATTTGAATGAATAGTTGTTGCATTTTGACAAAGATTTTATGCTGTGTTTAGACGAGGGACGCAAAAACCTTCATACCAGTCAGCATAGCGGGACTGTTGGAATCATATAACTATAATGATTATTGTCATTCTATGGTTGGTGTTGTTTGGCATAGACCAGCGGGACAAGAAAGCAAGAAAGACGGTGAAGACAAAAGCAAGCCAGCACAACGGTGTTGCTATGGTGATTTCAGTAAACAAACAGTGCAAATCAACATCATGCAGAAAACAACGCTACGGCAGACAACAAAAGTTGAAATATTTGAAGTCCCGTCTACCGTGGTGGCTGACGGCATTCACCCCCAGCCTCAACGGCATTTACCGTCGTGCTCTCATTGAAAATAATGACATCTGGTTTGTCGTCTACCTCGTACCATGTAAACGCAGCATTAGAAAAGGCTATCTGATTCAGAACATGCCGTTGCACAAACAACATGCTGATCTATGCTACCACTGGTAGAAACCTGTATTAGCGCTAACGTTAGCTTTGCCCTAGCTAGTGCATTTAGCTAAATGGGATTTAGCTAGCCAGCTAGCGAATTAGCATTAGCGATTAGCATTATTTTAGGCACATGCCAGCTACCTTAGACTAACTAACTTTTGTTTTGCAGAGAGCAAGATACACAAACTAATAGTAAAACAGAGAAAACATGTGGATTCATATCAAGAAGCCAGGTGGAAAGCAGCATCGTTCTTGTTTTCAAAACTGACAGCATGCTGAGCAGTGCTTGACTTGGACTGAAATAAGTGCCGGTTGAAGGGGATGGAGCATACTACAGTCTTACATCGTGTTCGTTCCTCAGCATTGAATGTCTGGTTGTTTCATCTGAGGTCAGCTGAGGTAAACTCAGTCAGATCAGTCAGGGGAAATGTGTTTGCGTTTTAATAAAGTCCATGTCTGCGCCCCTGCTGAAATCTAATTAGTATAATAAAAACATCCTCATAAAAATATGGCAGTTTCAGCTAGAGATATCTGTTTTTCTGCATTGGATGCGTCTCAATCCACCGCATTCGCCTATGTCGCACTTCCACATCTGCGGTGAAAGGTGATAGAGCTAGAGTGGTGTTTGTCAGACTGTGAGACATCCCGAAAATCGGTCTTCTCTGTTCTTCCATGTAGTGAATCTGTTATTCAATGTGTTTGTATGGGCTAATAGCAGTAAGGACAAAAATAATTGGTATAGTTTTTTTAAATATTCAAAATCAAATAGCAAAATGATCCTTGGTATGACCTTCTTAAAACAATTCCATATAACTTAGTAGAACCCCCCCGCTTAAAAACAAACGCAGGCAATATTAGATCTTACACCCCCGTCAACTATGGGTGAACCAGAAGCTCCAAATAGGGAGAACTCCATCATGGTGCAAGTCATGGAGCAGCCTCAGCCATCTCTGAGTCCCATCACTATCCAAGTCATGAAGCAGCCTCAGCCATCTCTGAGTCCCATCACTGTCCAAGTCATGGAGCAGCCTCAGCCATCTCTGAGTCCAATCATCGTCCAAGTCATGGAGCAGCCTCAGCCATCTGAGTCCCATCATGGTCCAAGTCACGGAGCACCCTCAGCCATCTCTGAGTCCCATCATGGTGCAAGTCATGGAGCAGTCTCAGCCATCTCTGAGTCCCATCACTGTCCAAGTCATGGAGCAGCCTCAGCCATCTCTAAGTCCCATCACTGTCCAAGTCATGGAGCAGCCTCAGCCATCTCTGAGTCCCATCATGGTGTAAGTCATGGAGCAGCCTCAGCCATCTCTGAGTCCAATCATCGTCCAAGTCATGGAGCAGCCTCAGCCATCTCTGAGTCCAATCATCGTCCAAGTCATGGAGCAGCCTCAGCCATCTGAGTCCCATCATGGTCCAAGTCACGGAGCACCCTCAGCCATCTCTGAGTCCCATCACTATCCAAGTCATGGAGCAGCCTCAGCCATCTCTAAGTCCCATCATGGTGCAAGTCATGGAGCAGTCTCAGCCATCTCTGAGTCCCATCACTGTGCAAGTCACGGAGCAGCCTCAACCATCTCTGAGAGACATCACGGTCCAAGTCACGGAGCAGTCTCAGCCATCTCTGAGTCCCATCACTGTCCAAGTCATGGAGCAGCCTCAGCCATCTCTAAGTCCCATCACTGTCCAAGTCATGGAGCAGCCTCAGCCATCTCTGAGTCCCATCATGGTGCAAGTCATGGAGCAGCCTCAGCCATCTCTGAGTCCAATCATCGTCCAAGTCATGGAGCAGCCTCAGCCATCTGAGTCCCATCATGGTCCAAGTCACGGAGCACCCTCAGCCATCTCTGAGTCCCATCACTATCCAAGTCATGGAGCAGCCTCAGCCATCTCTAAGTCCCATCATGGTGCAAGTCATGGAGCAGTTTCAGCCATCTCTGAGTCCCATCACTGTGCAAGTCACGGAGCAGCCTCAACCATCTCTGAGAGACATCACGGTCCAAGTCACGGAGCAGCCTCAGCCATCTCTGAGTCCCATCACTGTGCAAGTCACGGAGCAGCCTCAACCATCTCTGAGTCCAATCATGGTCCAAGTCATGGAGCAGCCTCAGCCATCTCTGAGTCCCATCATGATCCAAGTCATGGAGTAGTCTCAGCCATCTCTGAGGCCCATCATGGTCCAAGTCATGGAGCAGCCTTAGCCATCTCTGAGTCCCATCATGGTCCATGGTGGGGGGGGATTGTGGAGCTGGGGTGGATCTGTGGATGGGATGGGAGGGACAGCTGGTTGGGATTTGTATTTGTGGAGGGGTTCATATGATTAATATGGTTCACAATTATCTTTTTTCGCTCTTGATGAATGAATGGGGGGCAGCATGAAGTACTTGGAGGGGGTGGGATGTGGTGGAGCTGGGCGGTGGTGGGGAGTTAATGTTGTTCTTAATGCGTCATATGGTTAATATGGTTCAAAATTATATTTTTTGCTCTTGATGAAGTACCGTTTGCTAATTTGCTCATTACCGTAATGCATCTAATGTAACATGGATCTCATTACCAAAATGTGTGATCAATTATAAAATATTCTTAGAATAATATTAAAGAATTCCAAATATTTGAGCTGTGCATAAAATGTGTCTTTTGCTAATTACTTTTGTGTACTTTTTATATTAGTAATAGTTTAAAACATAAATAATTTTAAAATGCAAGTTATGAACATGCCACATGTTACGGTAATGAGATAAGTGATTAAAATGAAAATATACTTAAAATCAGAATGTCATATTAATTTATGAAATATTGTTGCAATAACTCAACAAAAATTAAAAAAACATTTTCCACTTATTGTTTTCTAACTTTACAAGTGTTACGGTAATGAGATGTTAAAGTAATTTAAAAAAAATTTGAACTGTTAAGATGATTCATTTAATATAGACAATAATTTAAGATGGTATTTTTACCCAATACAACATTAAAAATTTTTTTACTTTGTCTTTATAAAAATGTACCAAGAGTAATTCTAAGTTTGTAAAAAATCACCCATATGCCAGATGCAGAGCGTATGTTGCTAGTACATAAGGGTTGCGCAAGAAGGTATTTCTTCAGCGGTGAGCAAGAAGGGAAACGTTTACTTAGTCAAAGGCAGGAAGGAAACAACAGAGAACAGAACAGAACATAAAATACCATCCAACTAAAGAACAACACTAAGGGTAACCCTATTGGTCATAGCGCCATCAGTACGGACTCCATATTAGGACATCCGCAGAGTCACAAGATGTTGGTGTGAGTGTCATTCAGACTTGTAAGTCTCATCCACAGTTGGTGTCAGTCTCTGGACGCCGTACTCCAGTGCCCGATCATCTTTCTCTTCTTTTGAGTCCAGTGGATAATACAGTCTTGTCTCCAGTCACACGAGTGAAACAGATTTAATAGCAGACTTCAGAAGAGGTCCGGATCTTCTTTCCAACTCTGCCAAACTTGACAATGGCAACACTGGGTTTGGTAAGACAGCACAAACAGATCTGGGACTCAGGACAAACACAAACAGATCTGGGACTCAGGCTAGAAATGGGCTGTCTAATTGCTGAGGAACGAACACATTGCAACACTACAGAACACCCGATCCCCTTCAACAGCATCAGGGAACACCTCTCATTCCTGACTATATACCGCCATCTACAGGGCACTGGCCCATCCTACAGAGAATAATTTGTAATTTCTTAATGGCAACAGTAGGTGGCAGTATATACTTTCTTCAGTTTATCTTTTTGCTGGTGTGTGTGTGTGTGTGTGTGAGGGGTCTCTGTCATCACATCAGAGAGGATTAGGACACCTGATGGTTAGCTGGCCACTGCATCGGTGTGGTGAAACAACTAGTTCCACTCTAGCTTTTCTTCCTTGGTTTTTCCTAGCAACCGTGCTTCTGCATCTGCATTGCTTGCTGTTTGGGGTTTTAGGCTGGGTATTCTGTACAGCACTTTGTGACATCTGCTGATGTAAAAAGGGTTTTATAATAAAATGTAATTGATTGATTGATTTTGCATATTTTCACTGTCTATGTTTAGTGGCCTATGCTAACCAATTCTAAATGGCACTAGCAGTTCGCTAAGCAAGTAGACGGGACGCAATTATTCCAAAACTGCAGCGCTCGTTGTTGCAACACATATTTCCCTACTTCAGTCAAACCAGTCCATTTAGAATTTGTGATAAAACTGTCGTCATTTGGCAAATCACTCGTCAATCTTTTTTGAACTGATGTGCAGCCAGGACACTTAAATCGTAACTAACCTAAACTAGAAACAACAATGTTTACTCTCTATTACTTTTCATGTAGGCAATTTTTGCTTTGATCACATCAGAAGCTCTAGTTTCCCATGTGGGCTGTTATTCATCTGGGTTGCTGCTCTCGCAGTCCGCAAACGCCAGTGCAGTTTTTTTTTTTTTTCCCGGATGGAAATATTAAATGCTATTTGCTGAATATTAGGAGTTCAGTAATATTTCTGGCATCGTTGGAAATCTCAGGTTCTCCCATCGTAAAGGGAATCACTGTTATTTACCCCCATCCCAAGGACTGATGGGGATAAAAGAGTTGTATAGCTAAATTGTTTAACCTGTAGCCAATATGGGATATCACTATGGTAAATCACTGCTGGCATTGGTAACAATCTGCCATAATATCAGTAACTATATCAGGGGACAGTAGGACCACTTGGACAAGGCTATCTTAATGTGCTTATGATGGAAATTAGAGGTAAATATGAATTATTTCATGGGGGGAAAAAACGGACTAATATGTGACTAAAATAACTATGACTAAAACTAGACTAAAATAGTGTTTTTAGTCGACTGATAATAACTAAAAACGAAGAAGAATGAAATGACTAAAATGTGACTAAGACTAAGAAGTATTGTTCAGTTTATGAAATCTCCCATCAGCTGGTTGCGGTGCGGTACACGGTGCTGTCTGGGTTGTATACAGAGGCCCACTTTAAGAACAGTGTAGCGTTGATATTATGAAAACATCAACACAATTGTAGAGGTAAACCTCTTTTACCCAAATAATGAATGGCCCATATGAATTAAGACAAGTTGAGTTCTGAAGATCAGAAAATAGAGGTGTAAGCTAATCTTTATTATTATTAGCTAATCATTATTATTATTATTATTATTAACTAATCATTACCAATCAGCTGCTTGCCTCTAATGTTGAGTAAATCTGGAGACAGCTAGCTAGCTAGCTAGATAGCCTGATGTGGTAACGGGATGAGTGGAGGGCCGGCAGACGAAGAACAATTAATGGATCAGTTGTTTCACCAATCAGGGCCTTGATTGGCTCGGCAACAGTATCAAGGCTTGATGTGTAATGAAACAATACTTTTTTTGGGAGAACGTTTCTTTGGGACCATCAAGTGACGTTCCTGACAACTGATACACAGAAATGTTCTCGCAACGTTTCCCATGAAACGTGTCTAGAACATTAATATATTATTGTTCTGAGAACATGGTAACCATGTTGTGTGTTTGGTGGGACATTGACCCTTAACCCTCAGAAAACATTCTCATGAAACGTGTCTAGAACATTAATACTGTATCTTACAGTGCATTCGGAAAGGATTCAGACCCCATTACTTTTTCCACATTTTGTTACGTTACAGCCTTACTCTAAAATTGATTAAATAAATAAAAATCCTCATCAATCTACACACAATAACCCATAATGACAAAGCTTAAACAGTGTTTTTTTTTTATGTTTGCAAATGTATTCAAATAAAAAACAGAAATACCTTATTTACATAAGTATTCAGACCCTTTGCTATGAGACTTGAAATTGAGCTCAGGTGCATCCTGTTTCCATTAATCATCCTGGAGATGTTTCTACAACTTGATTGGAGTCCACCTGTGGTAAATTCAATTGATTGGACATGATTTGGAAAGGCACACACCTGTCTATATAGGGTCCCACAGTTGACAGTGCATGTCAGAGCAAAAACTAAGCCATGAGGTCGAAGGACTTGTCCGTAGAGCTCCGAGACAGGATTGTGTCAAGACACAGATCTGGGGAAGGGTACCAAAACATTTCTGCAGCATTTAAGGTCCCCAAGAACACAGTGGCCTCCATCATTCTTAAATGGAAAAAGTTTGGAACCCCCAAGACTCTTCCTAGAGCTGGCCGCCCGGCCAAACTGAGCAGTCGGTGGAGAAGGGCCTTGGTCAGGGAGGTGACCAAGAACCCGATGGTCACTCTGACAGCTCCAGAGTTTCTCTGTGGAGATGTGAGAACCTTCCAGAAGGACAACCATCTCAGCAGCACTCCACCAATCAGGCCTTTATGGTAAAGTGGCCAGACGGAAGCCACTCCTCAGTAAATGGCACATGACAGCCCGCTTGGAGTTCGCCAAAAGGCACCTAAAGACTCTCAGACCATGATGAAACCAAGGTTGAAATCTTTGGTCTGAATGCCAAGTGAGTGACCCAGCCAGAGCCCGGACTTGAACCCGATCGAACATCTCTGGAGAGACCTGAAAATAGCTGTGCAGCAACGCTCCCCATCCAACCAGACAGAACTTGAGAGGATCTGCAGAGAAGAATGGGAGAAACTCCCCAAATACAGGTGTGCCAAGTTTGTAGCGTCATACCCAAGAAGACTCAAGGCTGTAATCGCTGCCAAAGGTGCTTCAACAAAGTACTGAGTAAAGGGTCTGAATACTTACGTAAATGTGATATTTCAGTGTTTAATTTTTATACATTTGCAACAATTTCTAAAAAACAGTTTTTGCTTTGTCATTATGGGGTATTGTGTGTAGATTGACGAGGGAAAAAAGCAATTTAAATCATTTTAGAATAAGGCTGTAACGTAACAAAATGTGGAAAAAGTCAAGGGGTCTGAATACTTTCCGAATGCACTGTATATTCTGAGAACATGGCAACCATGTTCTGTGTATGTTTAGTGGGACGTTGATGGAATATTCTCCTAACACTCAGAAAACTGGACACATGAATGTTCTTGCAACGTCCCATGAAATGTGTCTAGAACATTAATATATGATTACCACGTTCTGGGTATGTTCTGTTTGACATTAAGGGAATGTTCTCCTAACGCTTAACGCCAAAACATGCTAAAAGGTTTCTCCGAAGGTTTTTGCTAACATAGATGGAATGTTCCCCTAACTAACAGAAAACTGGACACTCAAACATCAGAGGAACGTTACAGGTAACATAACACAAAAACGTTCTCTCTCCCTAGAATTGTTAGCTGGGTAGCTCTTTGATGTGCCTGCTGAAACACACGCCTCCATCCCTCAGGGCTGTGCTCTCCTCTGTACAGCCAGCTGTACATTACTCTTCATTCACCCCTCCCTCTCTCTCTCTTTCCTTCCCTCTTTCTTTATACCACTCTCTCTATCTATCACTCTCTCCATCACTACCTCTCCCTGTCTATCACTCTCTCCATCACTACCTCTCCCTGTCTATCACTCTCTCCATCACTACCTCTCCCTGTCTATCTCTCTCTCCACCACTACCTCTCCCTGTCTATCACTCTCTCCACCTTTTTCTCATTGCCTCCTCTTCTCTCTCTCCTCCACTCGACCACCCTTCCTCTCCAATTCCATTTCTCTCTCCTTACCCCTCCCCTCTCTTTCTCTTCCCCTTTCTCCCCCACCTCTGTCTTGCTCTCTCTCCTCCCTCTCTTTCTCCCCCACCTCTCTCTTGCTCTCTCTCCCCTCTCTTTCTCCCCCACCTCTCTCTTGCTCTCTCTCCCCTCTCTTTCTCCCCCACCTCTCTCTTGCTCTCTCTCCCCTCTCTTTCTCCCCCACCTTTCTCTTGCTCTCTCTCCCCTCTCTTTCTCCCCACCTCTCTCTCCCCCACCTCTCTCTTGCTCTCTCTCCCCCTCTCTTTCTCCCCACCTCTCTTGCTCTCTCTCCCCCACCTCTCTCTTGCTCTCTCTCCCCCCACCTCTCTCTTGCTCTCTCTCCCCTCTCTTTCTCCCCGACCTCTCTCTTGCTCTCTCTCCCCTCTCTTTCTCCCCCACCTCTCTCTCCCTCTCTTTCTCCCCGACCTCTCTCTTGCTCTCTCTCCCCTCTCTTTCTCCCCCCACCTCTCTCTCCCCTCTCTTTCTCCCCCCACCTCTCTCTTGCTCTCTCTCTCCCTCCCTTTCTCCCCCGACCTCTCTCTTGCTCTCTCTCCCCTCTCTTTCTCCCCGACCTCTCTCTCCCTCTCTTTCTCCCCCACCTCTCTCTCCCCTCTCTTTCTCCCCCACCTCTCTCTCCCCTCTCTTTCTCCCCGACCTCTCTCTTGCTCTCTCTCTCCCCTCTCTTTCTCCCCCACCTCTCTCTCCCTCTCTTTCTCCCCCACCGCTCTCTCCCCTCTCTTTCTCCCCCACCTCTCTCTTGCTCTCTCTCCTCCCTCTCTTTCTCCCCCACCTCTCTCTTGCTCTCTCTCCTCTCTCTTTCTCCCCCACCTCTGTCTTGCTCTCTCTCCCCTCTCTTTCTCCCCCACCTCTCTCTTGCTCTCTCTCCTCTCTCTTTCTCCCCCCACCTCTCTCTTGCTCTCTCTCCCCTCTCTTTCTCCCCGACCTCTCTCTTGCTCTCTCTCCCCTCTCTTTCTCCCCCCACCTCTCTCTCCCCTCTCTTTCTCCCCGACCTCTCTCTTGCTCTCTCTCCCCTCTCTTTCTCCCCCCACCTCTCTCTCCCCTCTCTTTCTCCCCCACCTCTCTCTTGCTCTCTCTCCCCTCCCTTTCTCCCCGACCTCTCTCTTGCTCTCTCTCCCCTCTCTTTCTCCCCGACCTCTCTCTCCCCTCTCTTTCTCCCCCACCTCTCTCTCCCCTCTCTTTCTCCCCCCACCTCTCTCTCCCCTCTCTTTCTCCCCGACCTCTCTCTTGCTCTCTCTCTCCCCTCTCTTTCTCCCCCACCTCTCTCTCCCCTCTCTTTCTCCCCCCACCGCTCTCTCCCCTCTCTTTCTCCCCCACCTCTCTCTCCCTCTCTTTCTCCCCCACCGCTCTCTCCCCTCTCTTTCTCCCCCACCTCTCTCTTGCTCTCTCTCCTCCCTCTCTTTCTCCCCCCACCTCTCTCTTGCTCTCTCTCCTCCCTCTCTTTCTCCCCCACCTCTCTCTTGCTCTCTCTCCTCTCTCTTTCTCCCCCACCTCTGTCTTGCTCTCTCTCCCCTCTCTTTCTCCCCCACCTCTCTCTTGCTCTCTCTCCCCTCTCTTTCTCCCCCACCTCTCTCTTGCTCTCTCTCCCCTCTCTTTCTCCCCCACCTCTCTCTTGCTCTCTCTCCTCCCTCTCTTTCTCGCTCTGCTCTCTCCCTCTGCTGAGGTCTGTGTGCTGGACCATCCGGTCCATATGTTCCATTGTCGAGGCCAGGTCAGAGCCAACAGCACAGAGACCATGAGAGAGCATCGCGTCACAACAGAAAAACACCTTTTCAACCAAGTTTCAGCATTGACTTTGCTGATTGCTGCAATCTCGAACAGGTCTCTATGGTAACAGAGATTTTTATCTCAATGACAATAACCAGCTGTAATACAATACAACCAGTACCAGCAAACTGTGTTTCTGGTTCCTGATACAGAGGAGCACACAAACACCTGACCTCGCCTCACCTCTCCTCTCTCTCCCAACCAATAAATCCCAATAAACCAACTATAGGAAGTCAGTCTTTGTTTCCCATACACACAGTGTCCTATTCCTTCCCTCAAAAAGTCTGGGCCTCTATTCATGAAGAGTCTCAGAGTAGGAGTGTTGATCTAGGATCAGTTTGACCTTTTAGATCCTAACGAATGGACAGGGACACCTGGTATTGGATCAGCACTCTTACTCCGAGACCCTCCTGAATTCAAGGTGTAATATATAAACTAATGTGTTTGGAAGGAAGCCAAGCTCCATTCTGACTGGCTCAGAGGAGCAGTAGGCGGGGTCCTGCCGGGTTGCCGGGTGATGTCCGTCGGTGGCACCAGGCTGTGATTATTATGTTTCAGCGAAGGATATTATGGGATATGCATTATATCCCAGGAAAGGGGCTCCCAATCCAGGGGCGTAGGCATGGGTGGGCCTGGGTGGACACAGACTCACCCACTGGGGAGCCAGGCCCTGCCAGGCCCACCCACTGGGGAGCCAGGCCCTGCCAGGCCCACCCACTGGGGAGCCAGGCCCTGCCAGGCCCACCCACTGGGGAGCCAGGCCCTGCCAGGCCCACCCACTGGGGAGCCAGGCCCTGCCAGACCCACCCACTGGGGAGCCAGGCCCTGCCAGGCCCACCCACTGGGGAGCCAGGCCCTGCCAGACCCACCCACTGGGGAGCCAGGCCCTGCCAGGCCCACCCACTGGGGAGCCAGGCCCTGCCAGGCCCACCCAAGCAGATTGAGCAAAAACAAAAACAAAAATACATTATTATTTTAAAAAACTACTCCTCGGGCCTCCCGAGTGGCGCAGCGGTCTAAGGCACTGCATCGCAGTGTTGCAGTGTCACTACAGCCTGGGGTTCGATGTCAGAGCAAAAGGAAGCAAGTTTTCTTCCAGGACAACCTTGTATGTGGCTTGATTCATGCGTCCTTCACAAAGACAAATCTGCCCGATTCCAGCCTTGCTGAAGCACCCCCAGATCATCACAGATCCTCCACCAAGTTTCACAGTGGGTGCGAGACACTGTGGCTTGTAGGCCTCTCCAGGTCTCCGTCTAACCATTTGACGACCAGGTGTTGGGCAAAGCTGAAAATTGGACTCATCAGAGAAGATTACCTTACTCCAGTCCTCTACGGTCCAATCCTTATGGTCTTTTGCAAAACTCAGCCTGGCTCTTCTTTGCTTCTCATTGATGAAGGGCTTTTTTCTAGCTTTGCATGACTTCAGCCCTGCCCCCAGGAGCCTGTTTCGAACCGTCCTCGCCGTGCACTTCACCCCAGCTGCCGTTTGCCATTCTTTTTGTAGGTCACTTGATGTCATCCTACGGTTGTTGAGTGACATTCGAATGTGTTGGCGATCATCCCGGTCAGTAGAGAGTCGTTTTCGCCCTCTGCCGGTCTGTAGCTTTGTTGTCCCCAATGTCTGCTGCTTGACCTTGTTCTTATGAACCGCCGTCTTTGACATTTTAAGGATGGAAGCAACCTGACGCTCACTGTAGCCCTCTGCCAGTAAAGCCAGAATTGAACCCTTCTTTTCCTCACTCAAAACTTTCCTTTTCAACTCTTTTGGCATGGTCAATAGTTATTTTTGGACTAATATTACTTTTGAGGTACTATTAGCACTGTTTTTGCCATCCAGCTGGTCCTATTGCAAGAGGAAAGTGATGACCACAGCAGTGGTTTTTATACTTTTCCTCATTAAATAAGATTTGGTTCAGGTGATCACCTAATCAGTACCTAATTCAGTAGAATGAGGTGTGCCTGTGTTGGAATTCAACAGACACTGGAATGGAACGGCTGTCACACATGTAGAGATGCTGATTTAAGAAAAATGTTCAATGGTCTCTTAATTTTTTCCACAGCTGTATGTGGTTAATTGACACACATTTAGGCAGTCACATGGTGAATGCTTCAGAAATAGCAGGCATTGAATGCAACAACCATGTCTCTGTCACTAACAAACACAGTCGTGGGTGGGTATCTCTAACATGAACTCGAAAGGCATGCTGGGAAATATGCAAATATGGCTTTACACCCTTGGAATGTTAAAACGACACCCCTAGTGTTTAAAAACCTAAACCCCTTTCTGCTGAATAAACATGTTCGTGTGTTTAAAAAAGTGCTACAGCGAATAAACATGTTCTGGTGTTTAAAAAGTGTTACAGCGAATAAACATGTTCTGGTGTTTATAATCTAAACACTGTGACGTGTTTTCATTGAAACTATAAAAGCCTTGACGTGTTTAAACAGTGTTCCAGTCTATTGTGTCTGTCAGATCCTAAACACTTAGTTTTCCAGTGAAGGTAGTCCCAAGACTGAGCCAGTCCTGACTGACACATCATAGACTACTTGGCACATCCATCAAAGCGCTTTCCCCAAAATTAGCCAAATGTATAACATGGAGAGCTTCAACATTGATCAAAAAACAGCAGAGATGCCTATGCTGCTGATTATAACAGTGGGGCTTTTCCCTATGCTGCTGATTATAACAGTGGGGCTTTTCCCTATGCTGCTGATTATAACAGTGGGGCTTTTCCCTATGCTGCTGATTATAACAGTGGGGCTTTTCCCTATGCTGCTGATTATAACAGTGGGGCTTTTCCCTATGCTGCTGATTATAACAGTGGGGCTTTTCCCTATGCTGCTGATTATAACAGTGGGGCTTTTCCCTATGCTGCTGATTATAACAGTGGGGCTTTTCCCTATGCTGCTGATTATAACAGTGGGGCTTTTCCCTATGCTGCTGATTATAACAGTGGGGCTTTTCCCTATGCTGCTGATTATAACAGTGGGGGCTTTTCCACAACCACCAGTCAGATTTGGACTTTAATTGAGTCCTTTGATGGCTGTGATGGTGCTTGAATCTCAGCTGGAAGAACGTTCCCCCTCTGGCCACCCCTTCATGTCAGAGTACGCCTCTGTTGAGGATTGAGATGCACTCTAGATACACTCAAATTCTATCAAACAAGCCCATGTCTGTCTGTAACAATACCATAACATACCTCCACCTGGCATCAACATGGCTTCTCTACTGACTCTCCAGGAGAGGAAACACCTACTGACCCTGATAATAGAGACTCTCCAGGAGAGGAAACACCAACTGACCCTGTTAATAGAGACTCTCCAGGAGAGGAAACACCTACTGACCCTGATAATAGAGACCCTCCAGGAGAGGAAACACCTACTGACCCTGATAATAGAGACCCTCCAGGAGAGGAAACACCTACTGACCCTGATAATAGAGACCCTCCAGGAGAGGAAACACCTACTGACCCTGATAATAGAGACTCCCCAGGAGAGGAAACACCTACTGACCCTGATAATAGAGACTCTCCAGGAGAGGAAACACCTACTGACCCTGATAATAGAGACCCTCCAGGAGAGGAAACACCTACTGACCCTGATAATAGAGACCCTCCAGGAGAGGAAACACCTACTGACCCTGATAATAGAGACTCCCCAGGAGAGGAAACACCTACTGACCCTGATAATAGAGACTCTCCAGGAGAGGAAAACACCTACTGACCCTGATAATAGAGACCCTCCAGGAGAGGAAACACCTACTGACCCTGATAATAGAGACCCTCCAGGAGAGGAAACACCTACTGACCCTGATAATAGAGACTCCCCAGGAGAGGAAACACCTACTGACCCTGATAATAGAGACTCTCCAGGAGAGGAAACACCTACTGACCCTGATAATAGAGACTCTCCAGGAGAGGAAACACCTTCTGACCCTGTATTCAGCAGTCATAAAAGTCTGCCTTATTTACTTTGAAGAACTACTAAGATAGTGATTTAGTCAGACAGCAGCTCTGTAGATATGAGATGATGACTTGGAATGAAATAATAAAGTCATCAGATAAAACAAATGTAATTTACACAACAACTGAAATATTGTATTAAAGTAAAGTAATATGAATAACTGATGGTTAATAAGTGATAAGCAGTAATCAGCAGTCACTACCATCATGGGACTTTTTTTTCAAGCAGGTTCATCAACTCAGGGCTCTATGCGTTCTCTGGAAAATTATGCAACTCAGTGGAAGGTTGGTGCATTATTTTCCACAGAACGCATTGCCCCTCTTTAATTGGCCCTTACTTGTCTGACAATGGGCCTCGTGCCAAGTCTCTCACTACGTGGTCCTCTGTAGCTCAGCTGGTAGAGCACGGCGCTTGTAATGCCAAGGTAGTGGGGTTCGATCCCTGGGACCACCCATACACAAAAAAAAATGTATGCACGCATGACTGTAAGTCACTTTGGATAAAAGCGTCTGCTAAATGGCATATTATTATTATTATTATACCTGCTACCATTCCTAGTGTTGTTTCTCATAGTAGGCTATGGTAGGTGTTTGTATAGGGAACAACATTGGGTCAAAGTAGCTAGTTCACACGTGTCAACTAGCTTTGGGTGTTGTGTGGGAAACAACAGTATTTTGAAATAAATCACTGGAATGTGACAAGTAGGTTAGATCGCATTTTAGCAAAAGAGTGTCGGACTCAAGTATGTTACAAAAACACAATCACCCCAATACTGCATAGCATCAACAGACATACTGTAGAAATTAACGGTCAGATACACCTGCCAACGCATACAATGCTTCACCAAGATATCCAAGGTACTAGGTATTCATTGCCTTTTGCACGGTACACTGAGTGTACAAAACATTATGAACGTCTGCTCTTTCCATGACGTTGACTAACCAGGTGAATCCAGGTGAAAGCTATGATCCCTTATTGATGTCACTTGTTAGATCCATCAGTGTAGATGAAGGTGGAGGAGACAGGTTAAATAAGGATTTTTAAGCCTTGACACAATTGAGACATGGATTGTGTATGTGTGCCATTCAGAGGGTGAATGGGCAAGACAAAATATTTAAGTGCCTTTGAACAGGGTATGGTAGTAGGTGCCAGGCGCACCGGTTTGTGTGAACAACTGCTGGGTTTTTCACGCTCAACAGTTTCCCATGTGTATCAAGAATGGTCCACCACCCAAAAGATATCCAACGAACTTGACACAACTGTGGGAAGCATTAGAGTCAACATGTGCCAGCATCCCTGTGGAACGCTTTTGAGACCTTGTAGAGTCCATGCCCCGACGAATTGACGCTGTTCTGAGGGCAAAAGGGGGGGGTGCCACTCAACATTAGGAAGGTGTTCTTAATGTTTTGTACACTCAGTGTATATCTTTCAAATCACCTCTTTAGAAACACTTTAAAAGCAACAGCTTCACCAATCCATTAATCGTTCGAGGATTTGAAAGCAAAACAACAACGCAGAGAGAGAGAGAGAGAGAGAGGGAGAGAGAGAGAGAGATAGAGAGAGAGAGAGAGAGAGTGAGAGATAGAGAGAGAGAGCGAGTGAGAGATAGAGAGAGAGAGAGAGAGACAGAGAGAGACAGAGAGAGAGAGAGAGAGAGAGAGAGAGACAGAGAGAGAGAGAGAGAGAGAGAGACAGAGAGAGAGAGAGACAGAGAGAGAGAGAGAGCAGAGAGAGACAGAGAGAGAGAGACAGAGAGAGACACAGAGAGAGAGAGAGACAGAGAGAGACAGAGAGAGAGAGAGAGACAGAGAGAGACAGAGAGAGAGAGAGAGAGAGAGAGAGAGAGAGATAAACATTAAGCCACATTCAGTAAGGTATCTCAGCTGATTCAGACCAGACTATGTGATCTGCCTCAGGCTAAGGGACCATCTATGGCTGCGTTTACACAGGCATCCCAATTCTGATCTTTTGCCCAATTATTGTCAAAAGATCTGATTGGTCAAAAGACCAATAATTGGGCAAAAGATCAGACTTCGGCAGCCTGTGTAAACGCAGCCTTACACATCTTCACAGCAATATAAGCACAGAGATGTCGGCTAAACCTTACATATTCTCCTCTTCCTTTGATACCCTGCCTTACATCCTATCTTGACTGTTGCACCTTCATTACAGAAGACTGGACTGGAGAGAGACAGCCGCTTAGTGCCACTCCAGTCATAAACCAAGCAGTTCCCTGCCTGCTCCCCCATGCATACAGATCTCTCTCTCTCTCATCCATGTAACAGACATCTTCCCCCCACACTCACAACCTGTTATGATGACTGTGATGATAGCTGAGTATTTATATGTTCTTACCGTATAGAAGCCGATCCTGCACAGAGCTAAGGACAGCTGCATGTGCTCAGACATCGTCCCCGGCAACAGCGTTACCCCCGACAACACAGCAAGCTAAGCTGGTAGTGAGGTTACTGAATGAGGCAGGAAGGAGGGGTGAGCAGTGGAGCGAGACGATCGGCGCACTTCAAGTCAACATGAGACAAGCCACACGGCAGAGTATGGAACCAGAACCAGCCAATCGTTCACAGCTCTAATATATTTTCTTGAACTTCAACTGAAAGCAGGAGGAGGATGAGGAGGAGGAGAAGCAGGAGGAGGATGAGAGGAGGAGCAGGAGGACGGGGAGGAGTAGCATAACCACAGAGGAGAAAAAGGAGGGAGTGCTCTTCATATTCATTCATAAAAAGCACAGCGATTAGAGAAAATGAGAATGAAGCTGTTAAGGAGAGATTAGGAGGAGGAGGAGGAGGGGGGCGGAGGATATCTCTGTATGGCGATTAAGGGCTCAGATATAACAACTAGCCTACCAGCACACTCCAAAATAAGACTACAAATTGGATTAGAGACAATTACACAAGTCCACACTGTTTACACACCAGTGCCCCCACACAATGTCAATCAAAATGGGTTGACATGTTGTTCTGGTCTCGCCTGCTGTTGTTCTCTGTCTGTCTGTCTGTCTGTCTGTCTGTCTGTCTGTCTGTCTGTCTGTCTGTCTGTCTGTCTGTCTGTCTGTCTGTATATCTGTCTAGCCACGTTTGTTTTTCCAGAGAGAGAAAGTAGAATTTGAGAGACACAAAGGACAGACAGACAGACTAGGGTGGCATACTACGAAGCAAGCTAGATCTACTCAGGGTTTTCTAAAGCTATCCAGCTTCACATTCCAGCTCAGGATTCATCTATACTTCGACGATGGATATTGCTCGTCCACCTGCCGCTCGTAACTAGTGTTGCATGATATACCAAAACTTCTGTACTTTTGCGGTACTAGAACATGAAAAACGTTTCGGTATTAGATTTTTCTTTTCTTTCGGTACTTCTGTCAAATGTGTCTCACTGCTCAAGTCTGTCTATCACTGTAGCCGTCGTGTAGCACCTTTTTCTAAATGCCAGAAACACATATAATATTAACTTAGCGCACCCCGAGAACACATTTACAAACTCTTGAATCAATTGTTATAATACTGTAATGTTGTTCTAAAAGTTTGGGTTTGAGGTTTTCTCCAAATCAGCTTTAACTTCGGAAACAATCCCACAACGCCCTGCGGTAAGCGTCAACAGTTGAATGAAAAACTTGGGTAAAAAGTGGGATAGATTTGTGAGAATGAGGCGGCGAATTGGGCGTCTACTCGTCAATCTGCGGGGCACATTTCATCCCTGAGAAACTTCCACGGCTATCAACAATGGAAGGAGGGCTTCAGCAAGAAGTTGCTTCTCAAAGTGGATGCTGTCCATACCATTAATGTGGCTTCTAAAGCAACTCAAACAGCCAGCTGTAGCAGCAGAGACCGAGCATTATCACTGGCAAGGAAGTGAACCGGCTTGCTACCTCTATGCTAACTTGCTACCTCTATGCATAACGTTAGATGGTTATAGAGCTACCGCATTTACGTCTTCCATCTAAATAACACTGATAAAAACGAACCAAATGTAAACATATCTGCCAGCTGTTGGTAGCTAACTGCTAACGGTAATTTGGTTGTTTTCTATGCGGCCTGCCGATTGAGGGCTAACGCCTCGATCACACCGATAGCGTCATTGCGCAAAATTGTACGCAGCATCATCTGGATATGTGTGCAACAAAAGTTCAACATTAACCTTCTGCTACCATTTCTGTCAAGCCGTCTACGCGTACAGTTTGATGCATATGTTCGATTAATCCAACGTATGCACCACACAGAACCCACTGCAACTGGCTCTGCAACGCAATGCTGAAAGGCAAACGCAGCGTTCCATTGAAAATGAACGTACTTCTGGTGTACCAAAACACAATGACGCTGTTGGTATGATCAAGGCGTAATGCTTCCGCCATGGTGTCACGTTCGTTGAATGACGGGTCAGACCAAGGCGCAGCGTGATATATACGTACATGTTTATTAAACCAAATAAACACCCAACAAAACACTAAACGAAACGTGAAGTCCAAGGTAGCACACACAACATACCTTACACGGAACAAGATCCCACAACCCACTAGTGCCAATAGGCTGCCTAAGTATGATCCCCAATCAGAGACAACGAGTGACAGCTGCCTCTGATTGGGAACCACACCGGCCAACATAGATCTCCACATAATAGATCGAACCATAGAAAACACACAACAAAGAATATACACACCCTGACTCAACATTTAAGCGTCCCCTGAGTCAGGGCGTGACACATGGATCCGATCGCGGATCGGGTGGCCTTTCGGAGAAGTCCCGGAGCCAGGCTTTCTGTGGAGGGGTGGATTGTGTATTTTGGTCCATGGGAAAGTTTATTTTTGATCTTAGGATCAGTTGCTTCTTGTTGTAGAGGCTAACGTTACCTTGCTGGCTATCGTCGTCCTCCGTTTCTGAATGGATTTGTGGCTATTTCTTTCTAGCTAGCTAAATAAGTGAGCCAAATGTTGTTTGTGCCGTATGTCGATAACATAGCTAAGTTTATCACTGGTATGGGCTAGTATCCTAAACCTAGCCAATGATAGCCGCAAGCTAAAAACCGGGGAGAGAGGGAGGAGAGAATTCCATTTCTGCTTCATCTGCTGCTGGCTTGCTAATGTTCAAATACGTTTTTTTCGACATGTAATTGATGATTAAATTAGATTTTTCTTTTATAAAGATGATAATTGTGTCAATATGTTGTCAATATTGTAGAAAAATCCTCAGAGCCTTTTTCCACACTAAAACGTGAAGTGCCACTTGGTCCGCACCAGCTTACCATGTACAGTAGACTACAGCCAGGCAACATGTTTCCTCAACTCATCATGATCTCATTCTGCCAGGTAGGCCTAAGTTTCCGGTCAACATTAAATTTAGATTTCTTTTTGGGAAAGCCTTGCTTTCTAAATTTTCCATTCAAACAGTGCGTGACAATTGCGCATCGCAAAGATTCAACCAACTTTTTCAATTACTGGTTCGGTCCTCTGTAGCTCAATTGGTAGAGCATGGCGCTTGTAACGCTGGGGTAGTGGGTTCGATCACCGGGACCACCCATACGTAAAAATGAATGACTGTAAGTCGCTCTGGATAAAAGCGTCTGCTAAATGGTATATTATTATTGTTATTGTTATACCCATTGTTTGCCCAGTAGATGCCCATTCAGTTATACTGTACATAACTGACCAAGGCAAGACACATACATGGGTAACACTTTACCTGCAGGTATTATACATTATAATGCACTTATAATGCATCATACGACTTGTTATAACTGAGTCTGAATGACCTTTATTGATTTTTCTGAGAGAGATACAGACTGATGGTGCCAGGTACCCAGCGGAGTGGAGCGCACCAGGGAAAGGGCCCAACAGGGAAGCTGCTTATTAAGTGCCTGATCTTTTCAGGACAGCAGAAAAGCTCTCCGTTTCAGCTGTGGATGTGCCTTTACTCACAACATACACAGAGACGGGCAGACGGGCAGGCAGACTGGCAGACGGGCAGGCAGACTGGTAGACGGGCAGGCAGACTGGTAGACGGGCAGGCAGACTGGTAGACGGGCAGGCAGACTGGTAGACGGGCAGGCAGACTGGCAGACGGGCAGGCAGACTGGTAGACGGGCAGGCAGACTGGCAGACGGGCAGACGGGCAGGCAGACTGGTAGACAGGCAGGCAGACTGGTAGACGGGCAGGCAGACTGGCAGACGGGCAGACGGGCAGGCAGACTGGTAGACGGGCAGGCAGACTGGTAGACGGGCAGGCAGACTGGTAGACGGGCAGGCAGACTGGCAGACGGGCAGGCAGACTGGCAGACGGGCAGGCAGACTGGTAGACGGGCAGGCAGACTGGTAGACGGGCAGGCAGACTGGCAGACGGGCAGGCAGACTGGCAGACGGGCAGGCAGACTGGCAGACGGGCAGACTGGCAGACAGGCAGGGAGGCAGGCAGACGGACCAAGGCACTTCACTTGAAAATACTTAAAATCCCCAAAGCCTACACGTAAATGTAAAGTTGTACCATAGTAACTAGACACTAGTAACTTCATATTTCAGAGCTGACCCAAATAAGTAGTGAGTTGAATAAACTTCATCCCAGCCACTGAGAGGAACTTGTTCAGTTTGAGTTGCAGCCAGAATGAGTATGACTGGACTGGAGGATTGAAACAGGTTGGTTCTATTCACTTTCATCACAGTGAGTTCAGGAGAGAGAACAGAATAAGAAAGAATAATGTATTGTCCATTACAGTGCCTTCAGAAAGTATTCACACCCCTTGACTTATTCCATATTTTGTCCACAAATTTATTGAAAATAAAATACAGAAATATCTCATTTACACTTTACAGTCATGTTAGAAATACAGAAATATATCATTTACATAAGTGTTCACACCCCTGAGTCAATACATGTTAGAATCACCTTTGGCAGCGATTACAGCTGTGAGTCTTTCTGGTTAAGTCTCTAAGAGCTTTGCACACCTGGATTGTACAATATTTGCACATTATTATTTAAAAAATCTTCAACCTCTGTCAACTTGGTTGTTCATCATTTCTAGATAGCCATTTTCAAGTCTTGCCATAGATTTTCAATGTTGTCTTGGTAAGCAACTCCAGTGTATATTTGGCCCTGTGTTTTAGGTTATTGTCCTGCTGAAAGGTGAATTCATCTCCCAGTGTCTGTTGGAATGCAGACTGAACCAGTTTTCCTCTAGGATTTTGCCTGTGCTTAGCTCCATTCCGTTTCTTTTTAATTCAGAAGAACTCCTCAGTCCTTAACGATTACAAGCATACCCATAACATGATGCAGCCACCACTATGCTTGAAAATATGGAGAGTGGTACTCAGTAATGTGTTGTATTGGATTTGTCCCAAAAATAACACTTTGTATTCAGGACAAAAAGTTAATTGCTTTGCCACATTTTTTGCAGTATTACTTTAGTGCCTTCTGGCAAACAGGATGAATGTTTTGGAATATTTGTATTCTGTACAGGCTTCCTTCATTTCACTCTGTCATTTAGGTTAGTATTGTGGAGTAACTACAATGTTGTTGATCCATCCTCAGTTTTTCCTATCACAGCCATTAAACTCTGTAACTGTTTAAAAGTCTGATGCTGTTTGACGAAATAAGACACAAATGACTCAAGAGGCAGCCAGAGATCTAGATAACCAGAAGAGAAAAACCTTAACCTGACCATTCTACTCTCGCTCCTGCTGGCTTTCGCAGATTCTGCCGTTACTCTCCTGAAGTTGCCTGTAATAGGTTACACGAGGAGTTGGCAAACTTTCTCATGTGGAATGCCAATTTTTACATTTCTACCGATCTGCGTGCCAGCTATGGTTGTCATATGCACATTTCCATGGAACAGTTTCATTTAATTTATAATAACGTCTTCGTATCTCAAAATCATTGTCATGTGGTTCATCAAAATTCTATCCAAATCTAAATGAAAATGATACAAACCTAAAAACAAATTCAAGCAGACCACCATAGTCCCTGTGCCCATGAAAGCGAAGGAAACCTGCCTAAATGACTACCGCCCCATAGCACTAACGTCGGTAGCCATGAAGTGCTTTGAATGGCTGGTCATGGCTCACATCAACACCATCATCTCGGAAACCCTAGACCCGCTCCAATTTGCATACCGCCCCAACAGATCCACAGAGGACGCAATCTCAATCGCAATCCACACTGCCCTTTCCCACCTGGACAAAAGGAACACCTATGTGAGAATGATGTTCATTTACTACAGCTCAGCGTTCAACACCATAGTGCCCACAAAGCTCATCACTAAGCTAAGGACCCTTGGACTAAACACCTCCCTCTGCAACTGGATCCTGGACTTCCTGACCTGCCGCCCCCAAGTGGTAAAGGGAGGCAACAACACATCTGCCACGCTGATCCTCAACAAGGGGGCCCCTCAGGGGTGCGTGCTCAGTCCCCTCCTGTACTCCCTGTTCACCCACGACTGCGTGGCCAATCACGACTCCAACACCATCATTAAGTTTGCAGACGACACAACGGTGGTAGGCCTGATCACCGACAACGATGAGACAGCCTATAGGGAGGAGGTCAGAGACCTGGCCGTGTGGTGCCAGGACAACAACCTCTCCCTCAACGTGAGCAAGACAAAGGAGATGATCGTGGACTACAGGAAAAAGAGGGCCGAACACGCCCCCATTCTCATCGACGGGGCTGTAGTGGAGCGGGTCGAGAGTTTCATGTTCTTTGGTGTCCACAACACCAGCAAACTATCATGGTCCAAACACAACAAGAAAGTCAGGGCCTCCTGTAGCTCAGTTGGTAGAGCATGGTGCTTGCAATGCTAGGGTTGTGGGTTCGATTCCCACGGAGGGCCAGTATGAAAAATGTATGCACTCACTAAAACTGTAAGTTGCTGTGGATAAGAGCGTCTGCTAAAATGTGAAGAGGGCGCAACAACACTTTTTCCCCCTCAGGAGACCGAAAAGATTTGGCATGGGTCCCCAGATCCTCAAAAAGTTATACAGCTGCACCATCGAGAGCATCCTGACCGGTTGCATCACCGCCTGGTATGGCAACTGCTCGGCATCCGACCGTAAGGCGCTACAGAGGGTAGTGCGTACGGCCCAGTACAACACTGGGGCCAAGCTTCCTGCCATCCAGGACCTATATACTAGGCCCCAAAAATTGTCAAAGTCTCAAGTCACCCAAGTCATAGACTGTTCTCTCTGCTACCACACGGCAAGTGGTACCGGAGCGCCAAGTCTAGGTCCAAAAGACTCCTTAACAGCTTCTATCCCCAAGCTATAAGACTGCTGAACAATTAATCAAATGGCCACCCGGACTATTTGCATTGACCCCCTCGCTGTTTATTACCTATGCATAGTCACTTTACCCCTACCTACATGTACAAATGACCTCGAATAACCTGTACCCCCGCACATTGACTCGGTATCAGTACCCCCTGTATATAGCCTCATTATTGTTATTTTATATTTTATTTTATTTAGTAAATATTTTATTTAAACTGCATTGTTGGTTAAGGGCTTGTAATCATTTCACTGTAAGGTCTACACCTGTTGTATTCGGCGCATGTGACAAATAATAATAATATGCCATTTAGCAGACGCTTTTATCCAAAGCGACTTACAGTCATGCGTGCATAAAAAAATTGTATTGTATGTCATTTGTGTATGGGTGGTCCCGGGGATCGAACCCACTACCTTGGCATTACAAGCGGCATGCTCTACCAGCTGAGCTACAGAGGACCACAAATAATATTTGATTTGATTTGGCTTCTATTGCCATTCTATAGCCCACATCTCAAAACATTATCATGTGGTTAGTCTAAATTCAATCTAAAGCTAAATGAAAATTATACAAATCCAAAAGTAACTTCTATTGCCATTGCCAACTGTGTAAAACTAGCCCACATAAAGCCAACAAATAAAAACATTGCAGCCTTCAGGTAGAAAATATGCTGATAAAAATATTGGCTACGCATGGCCTGTCAGCAACAAACTTCAGAGTTTCCTGCGCTCGGGAAAGACACAACTGTAGGCTATTTTGCACAAGGAATAAGAGCTCAACAAGTAGGCCTATTTTATGACGTTTCCACTGGATCACAGCATGACCTTTTCCCCTTTCACGCTCAGTGGTTATTGAAAGGGAGAGAGCTGGGAAGATTTTTCAAATACATTGAGCAACTATTGTCATTTTCAATGTAAAAACATAATTTGTTTGCTTGCTGTTTGAGGTGAAGAAAACAATACTTTGAGAAGCTCCACAGCTCATTAGTGGTGGTGCGTTAAGCCAATCAGAAATACTATCAGATCCCCAAATGGGCACATTTGAATGGCTACATTTGCGCGCAGGCCAGGTAACCTATAGGCCTTACTTCTATGAGTAATCAGGTGCACGTCCTTACTCAGCAGCACTCGAAAACAAAAGAAAAGACAATGACAAAACTGACTAAACGTATAAAGGGAATGAAATAAACCAAAATGTGTTTCTCACCAGTGTAGCGTAGGTTGTGCGCTCTGCAAACACTCTGACAATAAGAACGGTAAACAAGACTGGAATAATAACTGAATGCAGAATAACAGAAATTACCAAACAAACATTGTAGATTGGAAATTATAGGAATTAATGGTAAATATAGGCTACTACTGGTGATGTATATAATAGGGAATTGATAGACACTAACAATCAAGGCAAACAATTCACACAACAAAGTTATGAAACAATGAATGTGCACAAATTGGCGGGAGAGCGCATTGGAGAGAGACGTGCCGTCCGCGCGGCCTCCGCAACGGATTAGTCTCAGCCTCCGCAACGGATTAGTCTCAGCCTCCGCAACGGATTAGTCTCAGCCTCCGCAACGGATTAGTCTCAGCCTCCGCAACGGATTAGTCTCAGCCTCCGCAACGGATTAGTCTCAGCCTCCGCAACGGATTAGTCTCAGCCTCCGCAACGGATTAGTTCACAGAGATGGGCGCAAATCAGACAGGTGCCATAAAACAATACATACAGTATATATTTGCTAAAAGATAATCCAGTCGACTAATTCGGGTCAAACCTAGCGGATAGGCTACATGATGAGATTATTATGGATAAGAACGAAAATATTTGTATTTGTCAAAAGGCAGTCAAGCATCGTTCATCATGTTACCAGAATAAGACCCTCAATATTTATTGGAACGGAGCATCAAAACCATTGTGCGCTCTCACCACCCTGTGAAGTCCATCAGAACTTATTTCATCTGTAGCCTAATAAACTGCATGGTTTCCCGAGTCGTAGTGGGAGGACCACACAACATGTCATTGCATGACTCCAAGTTTACTTACATATGATGGTTGTTATATCAATATTTGCGCATAAAGGCATTTATGCCATTTCTCGAATAATACATTTTACAAACACAAAAAGATCCCACCGTGTCGAACGAACAAATGATCTGTTGGCATTTATAAAATTGTACCGAAAACGTCCTGTTTCCATCACAGCTGTCGTGATTATTTTTTATACGGCATGACTATATTCGCATAGAAACTGTGGATGGAAACGTGTTTACTGATGCAAAAAATAAATGATTTGTATTGTTCAACATGATGGTGTACTATAACTAAATGAAAGAAATGAATGTAAGAAACATAATGTTTAAGGCACTAGTTAGCATCAAGCCTGTCTTGAGCATTTGGCCATCGGTTCTCATCGACATCGCAGGAAATATCCTCATTGTACACGAAAAACCTTTTGAAATGGCGAATCCAAGCCTGACATTGGTCTGAGGTGATGTCATTGCATGCCTCATCCATGGCGTGAAGGAGGGCGGCACGCTCATGGGGATGGCAATCATACATCTTCTACCTGTCTTGTAATAATGTATTGTACTTACAGTATATGGTCCTCTGTAGCTCAATTGGTAGAGCAGTGAGGGAGATAAGTGTCTCCAGCTTCAGAGATTTTTGCAATTTGTTCCAGTCATTGGCAGCAGAGAACTGGAAGGAATGGCGGCCAACGGAGGTGTTGGCTTTGGGGATGACCAGTGAGATATACCTGCTGGAGCGCATACTACGGGTGGGTGTTG
>NW_025534351.1:75000-165000 GCF_020615455.1 Coregonus clupeaformis | reverse complement strand
AAAGTATGAAAATATATTACCAGATAGTCCATGAACTGTAATTTGAAGTCAGTCTTCCGATGAGTCGTTGATTATTGCTGGAGTGCACTTCGCTTTGTATTCCCCGCCTTTCTAACGGGACCGGACAAGCCGGTTTGGAATACCGTTGGAATGCTTGCTCTTGCTGCCTGCTTATATAGGATATACAGCCAACTGTGTTTCTGAAATTAATGTATCCACGTTTAATGACATGAATGAATGGATATAGGCTGCTACGACCGCTTCTGTGTTTCACTCTGTGATAGAAAGACCACCACGTAACGTCCACCGGCTCCGTTCCTAATATATCCCCTCAATATCAGTGTTGGTTTGGAGGAAACTACAGCGCTACGTCATTTGTCTCTTTTCACAACGTAGCATATGGACGGTCAGCTGACCAAACCATCCCACTGGTTGAATCAACGTTGTTTCCACGTCATTTGAACAAAAAAAATGTAAATTTCTTGACATTGAATCAACGTGGAAAACTGATTGAATTTGCATAAAGTAATCAACGTAAGGCAATTTGTAACCACATTTCTAACCTAAATCCAATGACATGGAGAATTTCATTTTGTTGATTTCACATTGAATTCAAGCTAGTTGATAAGTAAACCAAATGTAAATCAAAACTAGATGTTGAACTGACATATATGCCCAGTGGTTGCTTCCCATGATGTGGACAGTGTGTGTTACTACATTACACAAGCTGACGTTTTGACCACATCCAGTGGTGTAGTGGAGGCTATTCACAGGTATAAGTCATATAACCACTTATTTTTCAGTGGTCATTGCTCACACTCACTTCTTCATCCCCAGGATGCGTAGCAAAGTAGTGTAGTGGCGGTGTCCGCTGTATCAATTAATAAGGATAATAATAATATGCCATTTAGCAGACACTTTTATCCAAAGTGACTTACAGTCATGCGTGCATACATTTTTGTGTATGGGTGGTCCCGGGGATCGAACCGACTACCCTGGCGTTACAAGCGCCGTGCTCTACCAATTGAGCTACAGAGTCATGCGTGCAAGGATGATGGAACAGAGCAGAATGTTTAGCTTAAAATGTTGGTAAACGTATTTCTTCACATTTTTAGCGCGGCAATGTGCACAGGACGGTAGGTCTAGAACAAGTGTGAATGTTCCAAAAAAAAAGCCATTTGCGGGAAAACAACGTTCTAAAATGCACACCACACATGCAAGCGGTTTCCTGGACAGATATGGAAATATCAGTTGGAAATTTAGAGAAGGGAGATCCAAAGATGCAATGGGGTTGCTAATATGACTAGGATAATGCCTTTTGACTGCTAGACAATGAAAGAAAGTTGAAAGAAAACCAATAGAAGAGGAGAACGCATATGAGGAAGCCTTTATAAAAGAATTGCCTCCACGTTTCTATGGTGGGATTTTGGCAATAGGCTACTTTGAAGCAAGGGAAGACATGCCTCATAATATGAATTAGAACATCCAGGTTTCAAGCAATTAAGAAACAGGAAAAATATAGCAACGCTAATGATGGGCCTAACCGTCTTCTGGTGGATGGAAATGCTTTCCCAAAAAACCTTCTCAATTAAATGTTAACTAGCTACAAAGTAGCCTATGCCTACCTGTCAGAATGATATCATGATTATTTGCATCAATCCAGTGGCTATTGGGTTTTGCAAACTCCATCTCATGTGCTACAGAAACACAGCCAACCCAAACAACAGTGCTAGGTGTCTGTGCACTTGAATTAAAGGGTAACTACACAAAAAAAAAATCGAAATTTCTTAGATTTTTCCCATACCTCAAAAGTGGTCTCCTGATGTGGTTTAAGCATTGTTGTGGACTTTGAACATCCACAAAATGAATCAAAAATCCGCTAAATAGCGCTGCTAATAACTCAATATTGAAAATACTGTGATTGAACACTATATATAGGTTATAATAATATGCCATTTAGCAGACGCTTTTATCCAAAGCGCCTTACAGTCATGCATGCATACATTTTTTTTGTGTGTGTATGGGGTGGTCCCGGGGATCGAACCCCACTACCTTGGCGTTACAAGCGGCCGCGCTGTACCAGCTGAGCTACGGAGGACCACCAGAGGTTCATTATCATTTCTACACACTTTCTACCTGGTTTTAGTCACTGAAGTTCAGACTGGAGTATTATTTGTATTATCTTCCTCTATGACGAGAATTTAAAAAACTGTGGGGGGGAGGTTCTCGTCTGCACTGTTCAACCAATCCAGTAGATGTGGAGGAGGAGAGGTTAAGATGGAGTGTCGCCTTGTTAATGCAGAGCTGGAAGAATCGAAGAGAAAGATAACTAGGCCCAAAATCTGTCTTCTCCAGAAGGTGGCGTTTTTTTTTCGATCACCAAGAGAGGAGTTTTTGTATGGAGGTCAATGAGAGTGTCGAATAATTTTTTTACAAATTTTTGCTAAAAGTATTATTATATTATTGATCGATTGACTATGACTTTTCAGATCACCCAGTAATGCTATCTGCAGGGTTAGCTCCAGGTAAATATTGCAATCCTTTAGCCATTCCTGGACCTGTGACCAAAAACAAGCTACAAATGGACAGTACCAAAACAAATGATCTAATGAGAGTGTCGAATTTGGTTAATAAAAAATGTAATGCTTATTTGCTACGAGTGGCTTATTTGATCGAATAGAAGTTTCGTCATGATTAGGTTGTTACGAGTGTACTGATATAAGTAGGACACGTGACATCCCTGCAATTCTGAGAAAAAACACTTTATATCGGAGTTTATCACTAGTTACCACAGCCACAAAGATTTAAATTTTAGTCATTTAGCAGACGCTCTTATCCAGAGCGACTTAAAGTTAGTGAGTGCATACATTTTTCATACTGGCCCCCCGTGGGAAACGAACCCACAACCCTGGCGTTGCAAGTGCCATGCTCTACCAACTGAGCTACCCCGGGGACCCCACCTATTTCTCCAATTTATCTTCATAAAATGTGATTTTAAACCTAACCATAACCACACTGCAAACCTTATGTCTAACCCTAACCTTATTATTATATTATATTATATTATATTAAAACCAAAATGCATCTTCTTATTTTTTTCATGAATGTTACTATATAGCCAATTCTGACTTTGTAGCTGTGGTAACTAGTGAAAGCCGTTGTGTCTGTTGTTCACACTCGTATCTGCCCTCTCATTGGCTAGAATGGTCCCACCTGATCTTGCCTCCTCGACTGCCTTCCATTTTCGAAGACATTATCTGGTCAATATAATGGATAATCTGTGGTTAACATCCAAAAGAGGATGTCACGTCACAGGCTCTCTTTCCATTTACCCTGAAAACCGGAACCGGTTGTTGAGGACTTGGCAGAGGCTAGTGAACACGGCTATCATTTTCTTTCTCAAATGGCATGGATTATTTAGAGCGGTCAAATAAAATAAAATAAAATTGTATTTGTCACATGCGTCGAAAATAACATGTGTAGACCTTACAGTGAAATGCTTACTGACAAGCCCTTAACCAACCATGCAGTTTTAAGAAAGAATACCAAAAAAAATCACAAAAAAATACAATATAAAATAATACGAAATAAAAGTAACAAATAATTAAAGAGCAGCAGTAAAAATAACAATAGCGAGGCTATATACAGGGTCTCTCTATAGAAGTCGCTGGACACACCAATACACTGATTTGACAGTCAATCTATCACTTAAATAGCAGCCAACCGTTGTCACTGTTGATATCCCACGGTGGGTTGTGATTCGTTGAAGTTAACTAACAGAAAAATTGGTTTCTTTCCTTTTCCGTGATGGCAGCTTCCCGAAATCAACATCCACCATTCCAAAATATAGATATAAGCCTTCTACAAGTTCTCATCTAACCAACCATGTATAAACAGCTTTACACCCCAAACGTTTTCCCCTCTCTTCTATTGTTTTCCCCCTCTTCTATTGATTTCAGCGTGATATCTATGGAAGTGATTAACAAAAAAAAGTGTTGCGTTACATTTACCGCGTTGGTGGCCCACTTGAATGAAAATGCAACACTTTAAAATGTAGCTAGCTGTCTTCTACAAATTGTCCTCTAACCAGTGATGTACACATTATTCCCAGATCCCCTGTGTTTGTTGAGCTGTGTTAGTTTCAACAGGACGTGCAACCTCATCTCCCCCTCTCGCGTAATTGATTTCAGCGTGATATCGATACGAGTTATTGACAAAATAGTGTTGCGTTTCTCTGTCTGTTTTGGTGACCCCCAAATCAAAATGCAACATTCCAAAATGTAGTTGACTGTGTTCTGCAGTTTATCCTCTAGCCTGTTATGTAAAACATTTGGTGGGTGTGCAGTTTATAAGCTGCTCGTAAAAATAAAAATACAAGTCATATGATTACTATTGTTACACATGTATGTGTATATATTATATGTTATATTTAGCTAGGTTTTCATTATATAACGAACTTTCTGCATATTGGTTATTGATTAGGACACTTTAAAACTGTGTTTTGACATTGGCCTATGTATCAATGTCTTGTCAATAGGAAGCAGCGACAGCATCATTTTCAACTTACGTTTTAGGAATATAAATGGAACTTTCAACATGAATTTCCAACGGTAAAAACTGCTGAATGAGTACAACAATGTGCTGTGATTGATTTATTTTGATGATATACCAGAAATCAACAAAACGGGTTTTCCCTGCCTAGTAGAACGCTTGAACGAATTGGAGTGGAGGCAGCAGGGTGGAGCCACTATATGGGTTTATTAAAAAAGGATGTGAAGAAAAAAAACCACAAAAAAAAGACAAATTTAAAATAAAAAAAACACAAGGCTTAAACTGGGTGTTTAGGCTGGGCCATTTGGCTTGGGCCCGAAAGAGGTCTGCCGTTACCATGGCACTCTACTCCAGACCTTATATACTGTATGTAGCTAGCACCTGCTGGATACGAACCAAAGATAGTTAACCAATCAAACCAACAAAAGATTCAAAACGACACATAACATTCTCCAAAAATATAAGAAGATAAAGTTGTATAAGTGGATAATGAAAATCAGACAAATTACTAACTTTTCATAAACAAAAACTAGCATCAAAGAGAAAAATAAATCACACGCTCTCTAAAGGACTTTATTGGCATGGGAAACATATGTTTACATTGCCAAAGCAAGTGTAAGTAGGCCGTCATTGCCTAGTTAAATAAAGGTTAAATAAAAAATATAAAAAATAAATAAAAGTGAAATAGATAAAGGTTTTACGAATTTGCTAAACGTATGATATGTTACGAATTCTAGCTAGGTGGCTAACGTTAGCTAGGCTAGGGGTTAGGGTTAGTGGAAGGGTTAGCTAAAAGGGTTAAGGTTAGGCTCAGGTGAAGGGTTAAGAGCGTCTGCTAAATGACGAAAATGTAAATGTCATGTAAATGTATAATAAACAAAAGTGAAATCTCTCTCTCCCTTTCTACAGTTCTGCTCTCCTCCTGTCCAATGTTTAATGTGCTGCTGTGGCCTGCTGCTGTGCTATACAAATCAAATCAAATCAAATCAAATTTTATTGGTCACATGCGCCGAATACAACAGGTGCAGACATTACAGTGAAATGCTTACTTACAGCCCTTAACCAACAGTGCATTTATTTTAAACAAAAAAGTAAGAATAAAACAACAACAAAAAAGTGTTGAGAAAAAAAGAGCAGAAGTAAAAATAAAGTGACAGTAGGGAGGCTATATATACAATAGAATAAAGTGACAGTAGGGAGGCTATATATACAGGGGGGTACGTTGCAGAGTCAATGTGCGGGGGCACCGGCTAGTTGAGGTAGTTGAGGTAATATGTACATGTGGGTAGAGTTAAAGTGACTATGCATAAATACTTAACAGAGTAGCAGCAGCGTAAAAAGTATGGGGTGGGGGGGCAGTGCAAATAGTCCGGGTAGCCATGATTAGCTGTTCAGGAGTCTTATGGCTTGGGGGTAGAAGCTGTTGAGAAGTCTTTTGGACCTAGACTTGGCACTCCGGTACCGCTTGCCGTGCGGTAGCAGAGAGTCCAGTTGCAGAGGGAGGTGTTTAGTCCCAGGATCCTTAGCTTAGTGATGAGCTTTGAGGGCACTATGGTGTTGAATGCTGAGCTGTAGTCAATGAATAGCATTCTCACGTAGGTGTTCCTCTTGTCCAGGTGGGAAAGGGCAGTGTGGAGTGCGATAGAGATTGCATCATCTGTGGATCTGTTGGGGCGGTATGCAAATTGGAGTGGGTCTAGGGTTTCTGGGATTATGCTGTTGATGTGAGCCATGACCAGTCTTTCAAAGCACTTCATGGCTACAGACGTCAGTGCCACGGGTCGGTAGTCATTTAGGCAGGTTATCTTAGAGTTCTTGGGCACGGGGACTATGGTGGTCTGCTTGAAACATGTTGGTATTACAGACTCAGTCAGGGACATGTTGAAAATGTCAGTGAAGACACTTGCCAGTTGGTCAGCACATGCTCGGAGTACACGTCCTGGTAATCCGTCTGGCCCTGCGGCCTTGTGAATGTTGACCTGCTTAAAAGTCTTACTCACATCGGCTACGGAGAGCGTGATCACATAGTCGTCCGGAACAGCTGGTGCTCTCATGCATGCTTCAGTGTTGCTTGCCTCGAGCGAGCATAGAAGTGGTTTAGCTCGTCTGGTAGGCTTGTGTCACTGGGCAGCTCGCGGCTGTGCTTCCCTTTGTAGTCTGTAATAGTTTTCAAGCCCTGCCACATCCGACGAGCGTCAGAGCCAGTGTAGTATGATTCAATCTTAGACCTGTATTGACTCTTTGCCTGTTTGATGGTTCGTCGGAGGTCATAGCGGGATTTCTTATAAGCGTCCGGGTTAGAGTCCCGTTCCTTGAAAGCGGCAGCTCTACCCTTTAGCTCAGTGCGGATGTTTCCTGTAATCCATGGCTTCTGGTTGGGGTATGTACGTACGGTCACTGTGGGGACGACATCATCGATGCACTTATTGATGAAGCCAGTGACTGATGTGGTGTACTCCTCAATGCTGTCTGAAGAATCCCGGAACATGTTCCAGTCTGTGCTAGCAAAACAGTCCTGTAGCTTAGCATCTGCGTCATCTGACCACTTTTTTATTAGCCGAATCACTGGTGCTTCCTGCTTCAGTTTTTGCTTATAAGCAGGAATCAGGAGGATAGAGTTATGGTCAGATTTGCCAAATGGAGGGCGAGGGAGAGCTTTGTATGCGTCTCTGTGTGTGGAGTAAAGGTGGTCTAGAGTTTTTTCCCCTCTGGTTGCACATTTAACATGCTGGTAGAAATTAGGTAGAACGGATTTAAGTTTCCCTGCATTAAAGTCCCCTGCTACTACAAGTAGTGGTCCTCTGTAGCTCAGCTGGTAGAGCACGGCGCTTGTAACGCCAGGGTAGTGGGTTCGATCCCCGGGACCACCCATACGTTAAAATAATAATAATAATAATAATATGCCATTTAGCAGACGCTTTTTTTTCGGGGGAGAGCCGGGGGGACGTTATCTCCCCAGAATGCAACAAAAGTAAAACTTTTGTGGGTCTCTAAATAATGATAATTAAACCATTATCATATTTGTTTAAAATGCAGTGTTAAATATGTTTTACAGCCTTTATTAAAATGCATTAGATTTATCCGTTGATTTATAATTGTTTGCTTTTGTCAGTCAGCTGTTTAGAGCGTTCATTGCTTTGTTTTTCAGGTGCGCGCTGTTATTGGTGTTCTCTGTGCCATACGTGGCCAGAAGAAGTAGACCATTTATTTAGCTTTATTATTTTCTATCAATATTTGTTTTCTTTCCTGGATCAGCTGATGATGGTCAACAATATCACTAGACAACTAACCAATAGCTAGACACCAATGCGCATCCAATCTATCCAACAAGTAGACCTTAATGACAGTAGGCCTATAGTTCAGCGACTCTTTCGGTTAGAAGCATTCGATTTTGCAAATGACCTACATTATTTTTGGATTTGTGTGCTCATGTTTTCAAGGCGAAACATAATGAAATGTTACTTAGGCATAGTTACACTTACAGTGCACTTTCCGAGATGTCAAAGATCCAGGATTCATACATGGTTTAAGTGCAGCGTTCTAAATCAATTGTTAAATGCTTTAATAGTGACAAGTAACACTGTCATTCATGTCATTCATGTAAGGAAAGAAAGGTAGTCTTTTATATCACACGATCCGTGAAGACTCCAAGCATTCAACTCATGAATTATGGACAACTCGTGAACTAGGGTGTAAACATGTTTTGATTCATCTCTTGTAGGCCTATTATATTGAATACTGACTGTTCTGCGTGTGCTCATGTGTGTAAAATTGCCTCGGCTGAGAGGGTAGGTGTCACGCCCTGGCTCTGGGGACACTGTTATGTTGAGCCAGGGTGTGTAATTCTATGTTTGTATTTCTATGTTGGCCTGAGTGACTCCCAATCAGAGGCAACGAGTGTCAGCTGGTTGTCTCTGATTGGGAGCCATATTTAACTGTCTGTCTTTCACTTTGTGTTTGTGGTTTCTTGTTCTTATTTGGTTTGTTTATGTAACCAGAGACATCACGTTTTCGTCTGTTATTTTGATCGTGTGATCATTCTAATAAATATAATGTTCGCATTCAACGCTGCGCCTTGGTCTCTCCCTGACGATCGTGACAGTAGGACCTACCCTCCATTTTCAGAAAAATTTATTGAAAGTATAGGAAGCGTTACTTTTGTCACCGCGACCAGCAATCAGATTTTACTCACCTATTTTTTTACCACTACATCACTGACTACTGGTAGGCCTGTTTGAAGTTCATAGTAATACACATTGTAGCCTAGTCCAACCTGGTCTCAGAGCATTTTGTACTATTCTGGTAAATCCGGACAACCTTTCGTATGGTATGTGTTAATTTGTGAATGTCCAGCACCCATTTCATATGATATGTTACACATTACAATTCGTATTATATGTAATGATTTGCAAAAAGTACCAAATGTTACGAATTGCAAAACATGTTATATGTAAAAAATTGTTTAACTTATGATTTGTTACGAATCTGAAAAACATACAATATGTTACGAATTAGCAAAATGTGTTATATGTTACACATTTTTAAACGTATGATTTTACGAATTTGCTAAACGTATGATATGATACGAATTCTAGCTAGGTGGCTAACGTTAGCTAGGCTAAGGGTTAGGGGTTAGGGGTTAGGGTTAAGTTTAGGAGTTAGGTTAAAGGCTTAAGGTTAGGGTTAGGGTTAGTGGAAGGGTTAGCTATGGCGCTGTAAAGGAGCCTAAACAGAGAGCTCTGTAAATTGTTTAATCCGTCTTTTTGTTTTTGATAAGTCATTGAGTTGTTGATTGGATATATCTGGTTGTTTTTACCCATGGAGTTGCAGTTTTTAATGTCCTGTTGGTAGGATATTCGTGATCGTAGCTCGTCAATTTTGTTATCCAATTAATGTACGTTGGCTAATAGGACTGATGGAAGAGGCAGTTTACTCGCTCGCCGTCGGATCCTTTCAAGGCACCCCGACCTACGTCCCCGATATAATTCCGTCTCTTTCTCCTGCGAATGACGGGGATTTGGGCCTTGTCGGGTGTCTGAAGTAAATCCTTCGCGTCCGACGCGTTGAAGAAAAGATATTCGTCCAGTAGGAGGTGAGTAATCGCTGTCCTGATATCCAGAAGCTCTTTTCGGTCGTAAGAGACGGTGGCAGAAACATTATGTACAAAATAAGTGACAAATAACGCGAAAAAACATACAAAATAGAACGATTGGTTAGGAGTCATCTCCTCCGACTGTAGGCTGCCATTTGATACAATAAATATGTTGAAATGACTATATCACTAATCAATTGGTGCCACTTACGTAGCCTACCTGGAGCTGGCAAACGGATTTATCAAATAGCCTGTGACTTCAGTGTATTGTTGTTGTAGCCTTGTGTTATTATGCAATTATTAATGCCCATGTTTAGTTAATTAAATTGGAAGTTATTAAAGCTCTATCGCAGTTGCTGATCAATTGTTAGAACGCATTAGATTGACGGTAACAGCCATTCAGATTAGAATTTCAAAAAATAAACACTGGCTGTTGTTGACAACCATATTCAGTTCCTATACAGAACATATTATTAATATTTAATTCAGTGATTGAAATTATAACCGCATCCTGTTCCAGCAGGCTATTGGGAAACACAAGAACTTCTTATTGCGAAATCTCTAAACTTTTCATGTTGAATAAATTAGTCTGTTAATTTGAACTAAGCAAGCTGCTAAATCGTTCAGTTTATATCTTGCCTACATTTTGCCTAGGCTACTGTCTAGACTATCTTATCAGGGGCTATAGGCTACCTGCATCTCCGTAGCCGATGTGAGCAAGACCTTTAAACAGGTCAACATTCACAAGGCCGCAGGGCCAGACGGATTACCAGGACGTGTACTCCGAGCATGCGCTGACCAACTGGCAAGTGTCTTCACTGACATTTTCAACCTGTCCCTGACTGAGTCTGTAATACCAACATGTTTCAAGCAGACCACCATAGTCCCTGTGCCCAAGAACACTAAGGTAATCTGCCTAAATGACTACAGACCTGTAGCACTCACGTCTGTAGCCATAAAGTGCTTTGAAAGGCTGGTCATGGCTCACATCAACACCATCATCACATAAACCCTAGACCCACTCCAATTTGCAACCACCCCAACAGATCCACAGATGACACAATCTCTATTGCACTCCACACTTCCCTTTCACACCTGGACAAAAGGAACACCTACGTGAGAATGCTATTCATTGACTACAGCTCAGCGTTCAACACCATAGTGCCCTCAAAGCTCATCACTAAGCTAAGGACCCTGGGACCAAACACCTCCCTCTGCAACTGGATCCTGGACTTCCTGACGGGCCGCCCCCAGGTGGTAAGGGTAGGTAACAACACATCTGCCACGCTGATCCTCAACACGGGGGCCCCTCAGGGGTGCGTGGTTAGTCCCCTCCTGTACTCCCTGTTCACCCATGACTGCATGGCCAGGCACGACTCCAACACCATCATTGAGTTTGTCGGCTACGGAGAGCTTGATCACGCAGTCGTCCGGAACAGCTGATGTTCTCATGCATGCTTCAGTGTTGCTTGCCTCGAAGCGAGCATAGAAGTGATTTAGCTCGTCTGGTAGGCTTGTGTCACTGGGCAGCTCGCGGCTGTGCTTCCCTTTGTAGTCTGTAATAGTTTGCAAGCCCTGCCACATCCGACGAGCGTCGGAGCCGGTGTAGGACAATTCAATCTTAGTCCTGTATTGACGCTTTTCCTGTTTGATGGTTCGTCGGAGGGCATAGCGGGATTTCATATAAGCGTCCGGGTTAGAGTCCCGCTCCTTAAAAGCGGCAGCTCTACCCTTGTGCGGTATGTTGCCTGTAATCCATGGCTTCTGGTTGGGGTAGGTACGTACGGTCACTGTGGGGACGACATCATCGATGAAGCCAGTGACTGATGTGGTGTACTCCTCAATGCCATCGGAATCCCGGAACATATTCCAGTCTGTGCTAGCAAATCAGTCCTGTAGCTTAGCATCTGCGTTATCTGACCACTTCTTTATTGACCGAGTCACTGGTGCTTCCTGCTTTAGTTTTTGCAGGAGGATGGAATTATGGTCAGATTTGCTAAATGGAGGGCGAGGGAGAGCTTTGTACACGTCTCTGTGTGTGGAGTAAAGGTGGTCTAGAGTTGTTTTTTTCCCTCTGGTTGCACATTTGAAATGCTGGTAGAAATGAGGTAAGATGGATTTAAGTTTCCCTGCATTAAAGTCCGCAGCCACTGGGAGCGCCGGCTCTGGATGAACAATTTCCTGTTTGCTTATGGCCTCATACAGCTCATTGAGTGCAGTCTTAGTGCCAGCATCGGTTTTACATTTACGTCATTTAGCAGACGCTCTTATCCAGAGCGACTTACAGTTAGTGCATACATTATATATATATATTTTTTTCATACCCCCTGTGGGAATCGAACCCACAACCCTGGCGTTGCAAACGCCATGCTCTACCAACTGAGCTACATCCCTGCCGGCCATTCCCTCCCCTACCCTGGACGACGCTGGGCCAATTGTGCGCCGCCACATGGGTCTCCCGGTCGCGGCCGGCTACGACAGAGCCTGGATTCAAACCAGGATCTCTAGTGGCACAGCTAGCACTGCGATGCAGTGCCTTAGACCACTGCGCCACTCGGGAGGTTTGTGGTGGTAAATAGACAGCTACGAAAAATATAGATGAAAATTATCTTGGTAAATAGTGTGGTCTACAGCTTATCATGAGATACTCTACCTCAGGTGAGCAAAACCTTGAGACTTCCTTAATATTAGATATTAAATATTAGATTTTGTGCACCAGCTGTTGTTTGTAAATATACACAGACCGCCACTCCTTGTCTTACCGGAGGCCGTTGTTCTATCTTGCCGATGCAGCGAAAAACCCCGCCAGCTGTATGTTATCCATGTTGTCGTTCAGCCACGACTCGGTGAAACATAAGATATTACAGTTTTTCAAAGTAGCCCAATTTGCTCGGAAACGGTGAACATGGCAATCCTGCTTGTAGTGAGGATGACTACTGCTGATGTCTGTTAGTGCAGGCATCAACCAAGTGGGTTGTGGAGGAGTATGAAGTCCAGGCTACAGGACGCACTTACGAAAAAAGATTGCAGTTAGAGTGCAGTACACTGCAGTTATTCTACAATTACGGCGTCCAAAATACCACAGTCGACTGCAGTTACTGCACTTTTACTGCAGTTTCAAAACTGCTATCTTTTTTTGTAAGGGCGACATCAGGGCCAGCAAGCTACAGGAGGTTACTCGAGGTTAACGTCAGAGTCTGCAAGCTGCAAACTGCATCACCAATCATCTGGCATCACCTGACATCATCAAACCAATCATCTGGCGTCACCTGACATCATCAAACCAATCATCTAACTCCGTTTAGGAGCCTGAGATGGCTGATGTACTGAGGGAGTCTCTATGACGACGTCGTCCTGTACTTTGTTTTATGTGTTATATGTGTTTGTCACGATCGTCGGGAACAGAGGACCAATGTGCAGCGTTATTTGCGAACATATTTATTAAATAAAGATCACACGAACAAAAACAACAAAACGATAACGTGACGTCCTTGGATCAAACACAACCTACTTGGAACAAGATCCCACAAACACTGTGGGAAAACTGGCTGCTTAAGTATGGTGCTCAATCAGAGACAACAAGCAACAGCTGATACACGTTGCCTCTGATTGAGAACCACACTGGCCAACATAGAAATACAAAACTAGAATGGAAAACAAAGAGCTCAAAACATACACTCTACACACCCTGGCTCAACATAAAAGAGTCCCTAGAGCCAGGGCGTGACAGTACCCCCCCACCAAAGGCGCGGACTCCGACCGCGCCAACCAAACACCACAGGGGAGGGACCGGGTGGGCACTCCGCCTTGGCGGCGGATCCGGCTCCGGGCATGATCCCCACTCCCTCTCTAACCCCCCAAAGTACCCCTGGTCCGGTCTGGCCCTGCTGACCGGAGCTGGACTGAACACTGGTGGAGCGGATTGCTCTAGCTCCGAGTGGAGCAGCTGACCGGTACCGACCAGGCACCGGTGGAACAGGCACGGGCTGTGCCGGACTGACGACGCACACCACTGGCTTGGTGTGGGGAGCAGGAACAGGCCGAGCCGGGCTGGCGACGTGCAGCATAGGCTTGGTGCGGGGAGCAGGAGCGGGCCGGACCGGGCTGACGAAGCGCACCACTGACTTGGTGCAGAGAGCAGGAATGGACCGGGCCGGGCTGGCGACGCGCACCACCGACTTGGTGCGGGGAGCAGGAACAGGCCAGGCCGGGTTGGCGACGCGCACCCTAGGCTTGGTGCGGGGAGCAGGAACAGGCCGGACCGGGCTGACGAAGCGCACCATAGGCTTGGTGCGGGGAGCAGGAACAGGCCGGGCCGGGCTGGCGACGCGCACCATAGGCTTGGTGCGGGGAGCAGGAACGGGCCGGACCGGGCTGACGAAGCGCACCACTGACTTGATGCGGGGAGCAGCAACAGGCCGGACCGGGCTGACGAAGCGCACCACTGACTTGGTGCGGGGAGCAGGAGCGGGCCGGGCCGGGCTGGCGACGCGCACCATAGGCTTGGTGCGGGGAGCAGGAACAGGCCGGGCCGGGCTGGCGACGCGCACCATAGGCTCGGTGCGGGGAGCAGGAACAGGCCGGGCTGACGACACGCACCACAGGCTCGATGCGAGGAACAGGAACAGGCCGGACCGTACTGGGGACACACACCACTGGCCCTACGCAGGGATCAGGAACGGGCCGGACCGGACTGGTTACACACCCCAGTACCTCTCGCCGTGCCTCTACACTTTCCCTCTCCTCTGTGACTAGTGGCCCCCTTAACCTGGCGGCCTCCTCTGCAAACCCGCTGGACCGCTCCATCGTGGCCTCCTGCTGCCCCGTCGTCCACGGCGTGAGCCCCCCCCTAAAAAAATTCTGGGTGTCTCTCCTCCCCGTGGACCAAGCCTCCCTATCTCTCGCCAGACTCTTCCTCCACTGCTCCAAAGTCCAACCACTCTGCTCTTCATTTGGCTTGACCCAGTCGAGACTCTTCCTCCACTGCTCCCAAGTCCACCCTCTCTGCTCTTCACTAGGCTTGACCCAGTCGAGGTTGCCACGGAGATCCGCTAGCGATTCCCCTGGTGATGGCTCCTGGACACGCTGCTTGGTCCAGTTTTGGTGGGATCTTCTGTCACGATCGTCGGGAACAGAGGACCAATGCGCAGCGTTATTTGCGAAAATATTTATTAAATAAAGATCACACGAACAAAAACAACAAAACGATAATGTGACGTCCTTGGATCAAACACAACCTACTTGGAACAAGATCCCACAAACACTGTGGGAAAACTGGCTGCTTAAGTATGGTTCTCAATCAGAGACAACAAGCAACAGCTGATACACGTTGCCTCTGATTGAGAACCACACTGGCCAACATAGAAATACAATACTAGAATGGAAAACAAAGAGCACAAAACATACACTCTACACACCCTGGCTCAACATAAAAGAGTCCCTAGAGCCAGGGCGTGACAGTGTTACCCAAGTATGCCTAGGAGGCTATGTAGTGTGTTCATTTTTTAACCATTTACTTAAGAGAACCACAATGGAAATATGTTTTCAAACTTGTTTGTGTCATCCTCAATGATTTTTAAATACATTATCCACATGTGTGGTTGTATTGTGTTTTACATTATCAAATAAATCACAATATCTATGTATATAATTTATAATTCATGTAGGCCTATTCAATGGCAATCGTGGAATGTCATTAGGCACACGTTTTGGTGTTTTGTAAACAGATGTCTATTTCCATTCGAGGCTGGGGGTGCGTGGGGTCTTTCATGATGCTGCAGGACTTCCCCAGGCACCGTTTCAAGTAGATATCCTGGATGGGTGGGAACACGGTCCCAGTGATGTACTGGTCCGTCTTGGCGTGTGTTCCCTCCTCTGTTTCCTGAAGTCAACAATCAACACCTTTGTTTTGCTGACGTTGAGGGAGAGGTTGTTGTCCTGGCACAACAATGACAGTTTTTTTTACAGTACCTGTCAAAAGGTTTGGACACACCTACTCATTCAAGGGTTTTTCTTTATTTTTACTATTTTCTACATTGTAGAATAATATTGAAGACATCAAAACTATGAAATAACACATATGGAATCATGTAGTAACCAAAGAAGTGTTAAACAAATCAAAAATATATTTTATATTTGAGATTCTTCAAAGTAGCCACCCTTTTCCTTGATGACAGCTTTGCACACTCTTGGCATTCTCTCAACCAGCTTCATGAGTAATGCTTTTCCAACAGTCTTGAAGGAGTTCCCACATATGCTGAGCACTTGTTGGCTGCTTTTCCTTCACTCTGCGGTCCAACTCATTCCAAACCATCTCAATTGGGTTGAGGTCGGGTGATTGTGGAGGCCAGGTCATCTGATGCAGCACTCCATCACTCTCCTTCTTGGTCAAATAGCCCTTACCCAGCCTGGAGGTGAAAAACAAATGATAGTCCTACTAAGCGCAAACCAGATGGGATGGCGTATCGCTGCATAATGCTGTGGTAGCCATGCTGGTTAAGTGTGCCTTGAATTCTAAATAAATCACTGACAGTGTCACCAGCAAAGCACCATCACACCTCCTCCTCCATGCATCACGGTGGGAATCACACATGCAGAGATAATCCGTTCACCTACTCTGCATCTCACAAAGACATGGCGGTTGGAACCAAAAATCTCAAATTTAAACTCATCAGACCAAAGGACAGATTTCCACCGGTCTAATGTCCATTGCTCGTGTTTGTTGACCCAAGCAAGTCTCTTCTTCTTATTATTGGTGTCCTTTAGTAGTGGTTTCTTTGCAGCATTTCGACCATGAAGGCCTGATTCACACAGTCTCCTCTGAACAGTTGACGTTGAGATGTGTCTGTTACTTGAACTCTTGAAGTAATTGGGTTGCAATTTCTGAGGTGCAGTTAACTCTAATGAACTTATCCTCTGCAGCAGAGGTAACTCTGGGTCTTCCTTTCCTGAGGCGGTCCTCATGAGAGCCAGTTTTATCATAGCGCTTGATAGTTTTTGCGACTGCACTTGAAGAAACTTTCAAAGTTCTTGAAATGTTCCAGATTGACTGACCTTCATGTCTTAAAGTAATGATGGACTGTCATTTCTCTTTGCTTATTTGAGCTGTTCTTGCAATAATATGGACTTGGTCTTTTACCAAATAGGGCTATCTTCTGTATACCAACCCTACCTTGTCACAACACAACTGATTGGCTCAAACGCATTAAGAAGGTAAGAAAATCCACAAATTAACTTTTAATTGAAATGCATTCCAGGTGACTATCTCATGAAGTTGGTTGAGAGAATACCAAGAGTGTGCAAAGCTGTCATCAAGGCAAAGGGTGGCTACTGTGAAGAATCTCAAATATAAAATATATTTTGATTTGTTGAACACTTTTTTACTACATGATTCCATATGTGTCATTTCATAGTTTTGATTTCTTCACTATTATTCTACAATGTAAAAAATAGTAACAATAAAGAAAAACCCTTGAATGAGTAGGTGTGTCCAAAGTTTTGAATGGTACTGTACCTCCTCCCGATAGGCTGACTCGTCGTTGTTTGGTTATCAGGACTACAACCGTGGTGTCGTCAGCAAGCTTCATGATGGAGTTTGTTTCGTGAAAAGCCACGCAGCCAGGAGGTATTGCTGCCAGCCATGGGTCCAGAGGGCTGAGGACACCCCCCTGGGGGCGCCCTGTGTTTAGAGTCAGTGTGGAGGAGGTATTGCTGCCAGCCATGGGTCCAGAGGGCTGAGGACACCCCCCTGGGGGCGCCCCTGTGTTTAGAGTCAGTGTGGAGGAGGTATTGCTGCCAGCCATGGGTCCAGAGGGCTGAGGACACCCCCCTGGGAGGGCCCCCTGTGTTTAGAGTCAGTGTGGAGGAGGTATTGCTGCCAGCCATGGGTCCAGAGGGCTGAGGACACCCCCCTGGGGTGGCTCCCTGTGTTTAGAGTCAGTGTGGAGGAGGTATTGCTGCCAGCAATGGGTCCAGAGGGCTGAGGACACCCCCCTGGGGGGGCCCTGTGTTTAGAGTCAGTGTGGAGGAGGTATTGCTGCCAGCCATGGGTCCAGAGGGCTGAGGAGACCCCCCTGGGGGCCCCCTGTGTTTAGAGTCAGTGTGGAGGAGGTATTGCTGCCAGCCATGGGTCCAGAGGGCTGAGGACACCCCCTGGGGGCTCCCTGTGTTTAGAGTCAGTGTGGAGGAGGTATTGCTGCCAGCCATGGGTCCAGAGGGCTGAGGACACCCCCCTGGGGGGGCCCTGTGTTTAGAGTCAGTGTGGAGGAGGTATTGCTGCCAGCCATGGGTCCAGAGGGCTGAGGACACCCCCCTGGTTGCGCCCTGTGTTTAGAGTCAGTGTGGAGGAGGTATTGCTGCCAGCCATTGGTCCAGAGGGCTGAGGACACCCCCCTGGGGGCGCCCTGTGTTTAGAGTCAGCGTGGAGGAGGTATTGCTGCCAGCCATGGGTCCAGAGGGCTGAGGACACCCCTGGGGGGGCCCCTGTGTTTAGAGTCAGTGTGGAGGAGGTATTGCTGCCAGCCATGGGTCCAGAGGGCTGAGGACACCCCCCTGGGGGCGCCCTGTGTTTAGAGTCAGTGTGGAGGAGGTATTGCTGCCAGCCATGGGTCCAGAGGGCTGAGGACACCCTGGGGGGCCCCCTGTGTTTAGAGTCAGTGTGGAGGAGGTATTGATGCCAGCCATGGGTCCAGAGGGCTGAGGACACCCCCTGGGGGCCCTGTGTTTAGAGTCAGTGTGGAGGAGGTATTGCTGCCAGCCATTGGTCCAGAGGGCTGAGGACACCCCCTGGGGGCGCCCCTGTGTTTAGAGTCAGCGTGGAGGAGGTATTGCTGCCAGCCATGGGTCCAGAGGGCTGAGGACACCCCCTGGGGGGCCCCCTGTGTTTAGAGTCAGTGTGGAGGAGGTATTGCTGCCAGCCATGGGTCCAGAGGGCTGAGGACACCCCCTGGGGGCGCCCTGTGTTTAGAGTCAGTGTGGAGGAGGTATTGCTGCCAGCCATGGGTCCAGAGGGCTGAGGACACCCCCTGGGGGGCCCCCTGTGTTTAGAGTCAGTGTGGAGGAGGTATTGCTGCCAGCCATGGGTCCAGAGGGCTGAGGACACCCCCTGGGGGCGCCCTGTGTTTAGAGTCAGTGTGGAGGAGGTATTGCTGCCAGCCATGGGTCCAGAGGGCTGAGGACACCCCCTGGGGGCGCCCTGTGTTTAGAGTCAGTGTGGAGGAGGTATTGCTGCCAGCCATGGGTCCAGAGGGCTGAGGACACCCCCTGGGGGCGCCCTGTGTTTAGAGTCAGTGTGGAGGAGGTATTGCTGCCAGCCATGGGTCCAGAGGGCTGAGGACACCCCCCTGGGGGGCGCCCTGTGTTTAGAGTCAGTGTGGAGGAGGTATTGCTGCCAGCCATGGGTCCAGAGGGCTGAGGACACCCCCCGGGGGGCGCCCTGTGTTTAGAGTCAGTGTGGAGGAGGTATTGCTGCCAGCCATGGGTCCAGAGGGCTGAGGACACCCCCTGGGGGCGCCCTGTGTTTAGAGTCAGTGTGGAGGAGGTATTGCTGCCAGCCATGGGTCCAGAGGGCTGAGGACACCCCTGGGGGCGCCCTGTGTTTAGAGTCAGTGTGGAGGAGGTATTGCTGCCAGCCATGGGTCCAGAGGGCTGAGGACACCCCCCTGGGGGCGCCCTGTGTTTAGAGTCAGTGTGGAGGAGGTATTGCTGCCAGCCATGGGTCCAGAGGGCCGAGGACACCCCCCTGGGGGCTCCCTGTGTTTAGAGTCAGTGTGGAGGAGGTATTGCTGCCAGCCATGGGTCCAGAGGGCTGAGGACACCCCCTGGCGGGGCGCCCTGTGTTTAGAGTCAGTGTGGAGGAAGTATTGCTGCCAGCCATGGGTCCAGAGGGCTGAGGACACCCCCCTGGGGGCGCCCTGTGTTTAGAGTCAGTGTGGAGGAGGTATTGCTGCCAGCCATGGGTCCAGAGGGCTGAGGACACCCCCCTGGGGGCGCCCTGTGTTTAGAGTCAGTGTGGAGGAGGTATTGCTGCCAGCCATGGGTCCAGAGGGCTGAGGACACCCCCCTGGGGGGCGCCCTGTGTTTAGAGTCAGTGTGGAGGAGGTATTGCTGCCAGCCATGGGTCCAGAGGGCTGAGGACACCCCCTTGGGGGGCGCCCTGTGTTTAGAGTCAGTGTGGAGGAGGTATTGCTGCCAGCCATGGGTCCAGAGGGCTGAGGACACCCCCCTGGGGGGGCCCCTGTGTTTAGAGTCAGTGTGGAGGAGGTATTGCTGCCAGCCATGGGTCCAGAGGGCTGAGGAGACCCCCCTGGGAGGGCCCCCTGTGTTTAGAGTCAGTGTGGAGGAGGTATTGCTGCCAGCCATGGGTCCAGAGGGCTGAGGACACCCCCCTGGGGGGGCTCCCTGTGTTTAGAGTCAGTGTGGAGGAGGTATTGCTGCCAGCCATGGGTCCAGAGGGCTGAGGACACCCCCCTGGGGGGGCCCTGTGTTTAGAGTCAGTGTGGAGGAGGTATTGCTGCCAGCCATGGGTCCAGAGGGCTGAGGACACCCCCCTGGGGGGCCCTGTGTTTAGAGTCAGTGTGGAGGAGGTATTGCTGCCAGCCATGGGTCCAGAGGGCTGAGGACACCCCCCTGGGGGCGCCCCTGTGTTTAGAGTCAGTGTGGAGGAGGTATTGCTGCCAGCCATGGGTCCAGAGGGCTGAGGACACCCCCCTGGGGGGCCCCCTGTGTTTAGAGTCAGTGTGGAGGAGGTATTGCTGCCAGCCATGGGTCCAGAGGGCTGAGGACACCCCCCTGGCGGGGCGCCCTGTGTTTAGAGTCAGTGTGGAGGAGGTATTGCTGCCAGCCATGGGTCCAGAGGGCTGAGGACACCCCCCTGGGGGCGCCCTGTGTTTAGAGTCAGTGTGGAGGAGGTATTGCTGCCAGCCATGGGTCCAGAGGGCTGAGGACACCCCCCTTGGGGGGCGCCCTGTGTTTAGAGTCAGTGTGGAGGAGGTATTGCTGCCAGCCATGGGTCCAGAGGGCTGAGGACACCCCCCTGGGGGCCCCCTGTGTTTAGAGTCAGTGTGGAGGAGGTATTGCTGCCAGCCATGGGTCCAGAGGGCTGAGGACACCCCCTGGGGGGCCCCTGTGTTTAGAGTCAGTGTGGAGGAGGTATTGCTGCCAGCCATGGGTCCAGAGGGCTGAGGACACCCCCCTGGGGGGGCCCCTGTGTTTAGAGTCAGTGTGGAGGAGGTATTGCTGCCAGCCATGGGTCCAGAGGGCTGAGGACACCCCCCTGGGGGCGCCCTGTGTTTAGAGTCAGTGTGGAGGAGGTATTGCTGCCAGCCATGGGTCCAGAGGGCTGAGGACACCCCCTGGGGGCCCCTGTGTTTAGAGTCAGTGTGGAGGAGGTATTGCTGCCAGCCATGGGTCCAGAGGGCTGAGGACACCCCCCTGGGGGGGCCCCTGTGTTTAGAGTCAGTGTGGAGGAGGTATTGCTGCCAGCCATGGGTCCAGAGGGCTGAGGAGACCCCCCTGGGGGCGCTCTGTGTTTAGAGTCAGTGTGGAGGAGGTATTGCTGCCAATCCTCAGCCCGTTGTTCTCCAAATGTTGCTGCTTCCTTCAACATAAACAAGTACATTCTTCCCAAAAATACTTGATTTGGCAAAACAATAATATGCTTCAAATTAAACAAAGATGATATTGTTGTACATTTACACATTTAAGTAATTTAGCAGACGCTCTTATCCAGAGCGACTTACAGTTAGTGAGTGCATACATTATTTTATTTTTTCATACTGGCCCCCCGTGGGAATCGAACCCACAACCCTGGCGTTGCAAATGCCATGCTACATCCCTGCCGGTCATTCCCTCCCCTACCCTGGACGACGCTGGGCCAATTGTGCGCCAGAGAAACACATTTTCTGAGCTCAAAAACATTTAGAAATAGTTATATTACATTTTGTATGGGCTTTTATTCATTAAGTTATTTTGTTTGTTAGTCTAATGGATATATTATATTTAGTGTGTAAAGAAACATATGGCTCACATGAGCCATTAACTGTGTTGGCAGTTAACATTAGTAGTGAACTCAACGGTCTCAAATGACACATCAACATGACAAATGATCAATTCACATGACATCACCCAAAACAAACAAGATCCACGACTTTCTCATCATGACAAGCTATTACAAGGACCAAGGGATTCCCACAGAGTGAGATAATAATATTGTATCTCTATGGGGACTCCCCGGCCCGGTGTCCACATGCAATCTTATCTCCTGCTGCATATCTGCCAGCTCTAAACACAGCCCTCTCATATCCCCACCAGGTCCAGACCTGGGTTCAAATACTATTTGAAATCATTGCAAATACTTGCCTGGCCAAATTCAACCGAAAGAAAACAGTTGCAAAAGGGTGAACCCCGCCTATCTGCTACTCCAGGCAGGCTAAAGCAAATGCTAAAAGTTTTGGAAATATTTTAAATAGCAATTTGAATGCAGGTCTGATCCACTCCCACTATTAGGACTTGAGACGAACCTCCAGGCCCTCACCCCAGGCCCCCACCCCCTGGACCCCACCTCCAGGCCCTCACCCCAGGCCCCCATCCCCAGGCCCCCATCCCCCACCCCCCATCCCCAGGCCTCCATCCCCGGGCCCCCACCCCCAGCCAGAGACCAGCAGCCAGGGGTTTCACAGGCAGTCCTTAATATAGGAAGTGACTTGGACGACTGTGTGGACCATAATCTGTTCGCCCTGCCCAGGCCTACCTACCTACCCTGACCCAGGAGTGAGGCCGCGACCTGGGGTGGGGGTGGTGAATCTAGAAGGGGCCTCCTCCACCACCCAGCATACAGGGGCTGTTTATCAGGTACCACTAGTCCCAGTTCAGACCCCAGGACATCATGATACAGGTGTTTGACGGCTGGCTCCTGATCAAGGCTCAACACGGAGCCAGAATGGACGAACATGGGTTTGTTACCCGCAGCTTCACCCGCCAGCACCCTCTGCCTGAGGAAACTGCAGCAGGCGGGGGATCTGAGGGCTCTGCTGTGCCATGCTGGGATACTGGGGGTGGAGTCTAAACAGAGGACACCTGTTAGGATACCAAGTGAGGAGGAGGAGGAGGAGGAGGAGGAGAACTATTAATTATAGACTATTGATTATGACTCTATTGATTAGGTAAGAATGTGAGTTAAAGTACACACAGACCTGAACAGATACTACAATACCGCTAACATAAGTGATTGATTGTATTATGTTTTGTGAAATTAATTATGTTATTCAACTATTTCTCTAACCATAGTTATTGTTACATTTCTATCTGATTTTACTTTGCTATATCATGCTATTGGGTACTAATGTTACTGAAGTACTTAACAGCATAAAGGCTGTATTTAAATCAAAATGTAAGTGTTCACTTTGCTTTAAATTGTAAATAGACATATGAGGTTGGTCACTAGGCAGTCATTGAGAACTTGATATATAGCTCTTATGATATCTGACATGTATGAACATACAGTGAGGGAAAAAACGTATTTGATCCCGTCTGACCTCTGTGATTGCCAACAAGGGTTTTGCCACCAAGTACTAAGTCATGTTTTGCAGAGGGGTCAAATACTTATTTCCCCCATTAAAATGCAAATCAATTTATAACATTTTTGACATGCGTTTTTTTCTGGATTTTTTTGTTGTTATTCTGTCTCTCACTGTTCAAATAAACCTACCATTAAAATTATAGATTGATCATTTCTTTGTCAGTGGGCAAACGTACAAAATCAGCAGGGGATCAAATACTTTTTTTCCCTTCACTGTAGCTCTTATGATATCTGACATGTATGAACAGATGTTCTGTACATTGAGGGCTGACTGAGACCATAAATAGAGACTTGAAAGAAGATACAAATGTGATTAAAAAGTGATACATTGTTACATTATAATCACAAACGTTATTACATAGTTAAATTGCTATTTTATTTGTTTACTGTTTTGTTACATCCATGCTACATTCTGATAATAAAATAAATACATGTAAAGACAGTAGGATTCTGATACCATCTATGAATTGATCTGTTATAGAAAATCACATCACATCACATCACTTGAATGAGTATGAAAACATTTTTTTTATTTTTATGTATGCACTCACTAACTGTAAGTCGCTCTGGATAAGAGCGTCTGCTAAATGACTAAAATGTAAAATGTAAAATGTAATTCCACACCCACCCATCAACTAAAGCGGAGGCGTTTGATTGGTGTGCCTGGTGATTGTTCATCCTCCTAGCTCCACCCTTGATTATTCAGACTGATTATGTGTGGTTGACGCGCGGCGAAGGGAGTCTGCGAGGAGAGAGCGACAGGCGGTAAGGAGGCGACACGTCTAAACGGGGTAAACCTGGACGAAATAACACGAATTTTATTGCACATTTTAACGTTAACAAAATAAAATTGGATTGTATAGTAGGTCGCTTGAAGAAGGGACATTTCGGTGGGAGTTTTCAAGCAGTGTGCCTTCTCAACTTCGTACACAGAGTTGTAGTAGTTTGGATAGGCTAGCCTGCCTGCGAGAGTTTGCTGGCTAGCTCTAGCTGGTTATTTTGTTGCGCGCTGGGCGCTCCAGTTGTTGTTGAACTATGGCGCTCAAGGCGAGGGCTTTATACGACTTCAATTCCGAAAACCCCGGTGAGATATCAGTGAAAGAAAATGAAATAGTGAGTCTGTACAGCGAACAGGACATTGAAGGATGGCTAGAAGGGTCCAACAGCAAAGGCGAGAGAGGACTCTTCCCCGCGTCCTACGTCGAGATCCTGAAGAACGATACTGCGTCCACGTTTAACAACAACAGCACATCTGGATCCCGATACGCCAATATTCCAACCGGAGGCTTCGGGGACACCTCCTCTTATAAAATCCAGAATCAAACTGACAACTTGTCCAAAACATCAGCAACATCGCCCGGGTTTACAGCGTTCTCACCGCCTGCCCCAGCACCGCAGCAGCAGCACATTTATCAAGCCAGCCAGGGCAGCGACGAAGACTGGGACGATGACTGGGATGACAGCTCGACAGTGGCGGACGAGCCCGGGGTTGTTGGGGGTAGTTACCAAGGGGACTTCGATGGCAACGGACCGTCTACATACAGAGTGTCAACGTCTACGTCCAGAGGTGGCAACGCTCAACAAGCCAAGAGCTCTGCAACGGTCAGTAGAAACCTCAATAGGTTTTCAACATTTGTGAAATCGGGTGGGGAAGCGTTCGTGTTAGGTGAGGCAGCTGGGTTTGTGAAAGACGGGGATAAGATCTGTGTTGTAACAGGACAGTACGGCCCAGAATGGCAGGAAAACCCGTACCCCTTCGCCTGTACCATCGACGACCCCACCAAGCAGACCAAGTTCAAAGGAATGAAGAGTTACATTGCCTACAAGCTGACGCCCACCCACACACAGACGCAGGTAAACAGGAGGTATAAACACTTTGACTGGCTCTATGCCCGGCTGGTGGAGAAGTTCCCTGTCATCTCGGTGCCCCACATCCCAGAGAAGCAGGCGGCGGGGCGGTTTGAGGAGGACTTCATCTCTAAACGGAGGAAGGGGTTGATATGGTGGATGAATCACATGACCAGCCACCCGGTCCTGTCCAAGTGTGATGTCTTTCAACACTTCCTCACCTGCAACAGGTAGGCCTCTCCCCTCTCTCCCCTCTCCTTGTTTCTTTGCTCTGTAAAGCTAGCCTGAGTGCCACTCAGTTTTTTTGCTCTCTCGCCAACTCATTTTACATTTGAGTAATTTAGCAGACGCTCTTATCCAGAGCGACTTACAGTTAGTTATTACAAAAAATAAAATAATGTCATACTCCTTTATAGAATTGTAATGTTTGGCTTGATAATGACAGCAATGGAGTTAGCATGAGAGCACAAACAGACTGGCCCTCAGGCTATTGTAAAGCGTCTTTGGGTCATTGAAAAGCGCTAGCCTGGGGATGGTCTGGTGGTAACTGCTGCTGCCTTCGGAGCAGACGCGTAGGCTTGGCCTGTGTTGGTATGGGTTTGAATCTGGCCCACGCCAACCGTGTCCCTTCTTAGTTTCCTGTCACTCTTCACTGTCTCTGTGAAACAAAATAAAATGCTATGTAAAACCTATGTATTATTATTATTATTATTATTATTATTTTCAACAGTACAGATGAGAAGTCATGGAAGCAGGGGAAGAGGAAAGCGGAGAAGGACGAGATGGTGGGGGCCAACTTCTTCCTCACTATCTCCTCCCCCTCCGGACCCCCCCCGGACCTGGTCGAGGTCGAGTCCAAGATCGACGGCTTCAAAGCTTTCACCAAGAAAATGGACGACAGCGTGGTCCAAGTCAACGCCACCACCAACGAGTTCGCCCGGAAACAGATCACAGGGTTTAAGAAGGAGTACCAGAAAGTGGGCCAGGCGTTTAAAGTCCTGGGGCAGGCGTTTGAGCTGGACCAGCAGGCGTACTCGGTGGGGTTGAACCAGGCGATAGCGTACACCGGAGAGGCATACGATGCTATCGGAGACTACTTTGCAGAGCAGCCCAGACATGATGTGGACCCGTTAATGGATTTGCTACAGCTTTACCAGGGACATCTGGCCAACTACCCTGATATCATCCACGTACAGAAAGGTAATGTCGTCATACTACCCTGATATCATCCACGTACAGAAAGGTAATGTCATCATACTACCCTGATATCATCCACGTACAGAAAGGTAATGTCGTCATACTACCCTGATATCATCCACGTACAGAAAGGTAATGTCATCATACTACCCTGATATCATCCACGTACAGAAAGGTAATGTCGTCATACTACCCTGATATCATCCACGTACAGAAAGGTAATGTCATCATACTACCCTGATATCATCCACGTACAGAAAGGTAATGTCATCATACTACCCTGATATCATCCACGTACAGAAAGGTAATGTCATCATACTACCCTGATATCATCCACGTACAGAAAGGTAATGTCATCATACTACCCTGATATCATCCACGTATAGAAAGGTAATGTCATCATACTACCCTGATATCATCCACGTACAGAAAGGTAATGTCATCATACTACCCTGATATCATCCACGTACAGAAAGGTAATGTCATCATACTACCCTGATATCTATCATCCACGTACAGAAAGGTAATGTCATCATACTACCCTGATATCATCCACGTACAGAAAGGTAATGTCATTATACTACCCTGATATCATCATACTACTAGGCTCAGTCCTACTAACTTCACTGATTGCAAATATGTGTGTGATAACAGTTGAATGGGTGCAACTGAGTGTAAATATTGGTTCATCAGGGATCAAATGACTTTGTTGCAACCAATGGGCTGTCAGACAGCAACAACAATTGACAATGGCTTAAGAGCCTTCTTCTTGTTTTGTTTCTGATAAGGTACCTCCCTCTAGCCTTCTTCATGTCTTGTTTCTGATAAGGTACCTCCCTCTAGCCTTCTTCATGTCTTGTTTCTGATAAGGTACCTCCCTCTAGCCTTCTTCATGTCTTGTTTCTGACAAGGTACCTCCCTCTAGCCTTCTTCTTGTTTTGTTTCTGATAAGGTACCTCCCTCTAGCCTTCTTCATGTCTTGTTTCTGATAAGGTACCTCCCTCTAGCCTTCTTCATGTCTTGTTTCTGATAAGGTACCTCCCTCTAGCCTTCTTCATGTCTTGTTTCTGATAAGGTACCTCCCTCTAGCCTTCTTCTTGTTTTGTTTCTGATAAGGTACCTCCCTCTAGCCTTCTTCATGTCTTGTTTCTGATAAGGTACCTCCCTCTAGCCTTCTTCATGTCTTGTTTCTGATAAGGTACCTCCCTCTAGCCTTCTTCATGTCTTGTTTCTGATAAGGTACCTCCCTCTAGCCTTCTTCATGTCTTGTTTCTGATAAGGTACCTCCCTCTAGCCTTCTTCATGTCTTGTTTCTGATAAGGTACCTCCCTCTAGCCTTCTTCATGTCTTGTTTCTGATAAGGTACCTCCCTCTAGCCTTCTTCTTTTTCTCAACCTGTCATGGTGGCCGTAGTCGCTTTATCAGCTCTGCAGCAGTCTTCACCATTATCACTGAGAGGAGGGGACTTCAGCTTTGCATGAGAGATGGGATATTGACCCACACCACACGCCCTCCCATACAACCACACACACACACACACACACACACACACAGGTTTCATTTGACTGCTGAGTCACATGGGAGGCAGCCTGTGGTTTAGCTGATGCGTTGTGTTTCCACGGCTGGTTGTGTGTGCTGTCATTGTGGTGCAAAAGTGTGCCCATTACACACTTTTTCTAAAGCCTGGAACAACGGAAAATGCCACAGGGTTTGCCAGGAAAGCCAGTCAGTCTATCACCCATGACCTACAGTAGTATCTGGGGCTGTGACGGTCGTGGACATTTTGGATAAATGGCGGTAATTGGCCAGCCAAATGACCACGGTCACCATAATAAGCTTTTTTTTTGGGGGGGGGGGGGTTTGCAAAGCTGTCATCAAGGCAAAGGGTGGCTACTTTGAAGAATCTCAAATATAAAATATATTTTGATTTGTTTAACACTTTTTTTTGGTTACTACATAATTCCATATGTGTTATTTCATAGTTTTGATGTCTTCACTATTATTCTACAACATAGAAAATAGTAAAAATAAAGAAAAACCCTTGAATGAGTAGGTGTGTCCAAACTTTTGTACTGTGTATATAGTATTTATAAGCTGGAAGTAGAAGCCTAAGTATTGTTGTCCATTAGTTTACTCCCATTAGGGGAGGGGTGGTAGGGTTAGGGGGAAAAAAAGAAAGAAGGAAAATATATATATATTAAAAATATATATGTATATGTGTGTGTATTTACCCAAAAATATATGGGGGATTGGAAATGATGCAGATAATGACCTTGATAGAAGCCACAATCTATATGTAATATTAAAGCTGATCTATCCCTTAAATAAATAAATAAATACAAGTTCACTCAGGCCGTTTTATCATTGAAAAAATGGTCAGTTCTCTCCCAATGTGATAGCACCTGGGTGTAGTCTACCTAGTTTATTGACTTCCATTGAAACAGAGAAAATGAGGGAGTGAGGATGTCTCGCTTCCTCTTCCATCTCTGCTGTGGGTACCCTCGCAATTCCCACCTGGCCTTCCATTATGCCATAATTGACTTGAATGGGGACGCTACTCAATCTATTTATATGGCAGCACATGCTGTCGGGAGTGGAGGCGAGGAGAAAATGTGTCTAAATGTTTTTACATTTTATTTTATTTATAAATATTCGAACGGCTAGCAGAACTCCGCTAGGCGACGTGAACGCCTGTGCCTCGCATACTCCCTTTAAAAATACATTTGCTTGAAAAAAACGAGCACACTGGCAATATTGCTGTTTGTCCCTCTTGAGACCCCGTACAACAACATAGCCATAACACTTCCTCAAAATAGCCTGAATTAATCTAAAATAAATCAAGAAATTTGTAATTAGTGTTGAAGTTTTTGCCGAGGAGGTCTTAGTCGCGCAATTTTACATCTAACGAAGATGTCTGTTGCAGTGTTTCTCCCCCCAAAAAAAATTTCATCAACTTGTCGTCTCTCGTTAGATGACAACAAACACTTAATTGAAGAATCCCTGACGACCAATCACGGACGAAGGGGCGTAGACTTTGGCTACCGAAGTTCGGTTTGCCTCAAGAAAAAATGTTGTGTGCTGGAACAGCCCCAAAATAAAACCTGCCGATCGCTGCCGAACACCAAAACAAACAACATTTTTGTCATAATATATATCGCGAACCGTTTCGACTGGGAAGCACACGGTAAGCTTTACATAATGACACTGAGACTCACTTTTTTAACTTTAAAATGTATGCCAACAAAACCATTTATTACCAAGTTCAATATCCATACCTATTTTTTTTTTTCTTAAATATTTTTAGAAATGTTTATTTCTAATGTTTTTTTTGTTGTTGTTTTTTTTATTCATTTAGCAGACGTTCTTATCCAGAGCGACTTACAGGAGCAATTAGGGTTAAGTGCCTTGCTCAAGGGCACATCGACAGATTTTTCACCTAGTCGGCTCGGGGATTAGAACCAGCGACCTTTCGGTTACTGGCACAACGCTCTTAACCACTAAGCTACCTTTGCAGAAGTCTACTTTTAACAATTGCCGCTGAAACATTTAACTTAAACACATTTACTTGAGGGACAGTGCAGATGCAAAGTTTGGTAACAAATATGACAGTAATATCTCCCTCAGTTTGTGACCACGTTTTCGGGAAAACTCTGTTAAATATCTTCTCCAATTTCAGATTCAAAGATTTCTGCAAATAAGAATGGGGTGTCAGCTATGATATGACACCTTGAGTCTCTTTTGGTTATTGACCTACAGTAAGTGAAGTGGATTAACACCCGGTAACATAATGACATCATGGGTCCCTGATCTGTACTATACAGAAATACATTACTATGGCTGTTGTGCTCTTCATGGCGACGTATCCTGAATAGGTACAAATGTAGGAACGTGTAATATCCTCCTTTGCATGTTTGGGTGTTATTCTACACACTGACTATTATTCTAATGAGCTCCGCCCCCAAACGAGACCACATTTGGTTGATCCAGACCAAATCTGTACCGATCATTGGACATCACAGTTCAGCGCAGCAGAGTAGAGTTCAGCCCTGTCTGTCTCTTTCTCTCACCCTGTCTGTCTCCCTGTCTGTCGTTCTCTCTCTCCCTGTCTGTCGTTCTCTCTCTCTCCCTGTCTGTCGTTCTCTCTCTCTCCCTGTCTGTCGTTCTCTCTCTCCCTGTCTGTCGTTCTCTCTCTCCCTGTCTGTCGTTCTCTCTCTCTCCCTGTCTGTCGTTCTCTCTCTCTCCCTGTCTGTCTCTTTCTCTCACCCTGTCTGGCTCCCTGTCTTTCTCCCTGTCTGTCTGTTCTCTGTCTCCCTGTCTGTCGTTCTCTCTCTCCCTGTCTGTCGTTCTCTCTCTCCCTGTCTGTCGTTCTCTCTCTCTCCCTGTCTGTCGTTCTCTGTCTCCCTGTCTGTCGTTCTCTCTCTCTCCCTGTCTGTCGTTCTCTCTCTCTCCCTGTCTGTCGTTCTCTCTCTCTCCCTGTCTGTCGTTCTCTCTCTCCCTGTCTGTCGTTCTCTCTCTCTCCCTGTCTGTCGTTCTCTGTCTCCCTGTCTGTCGTTCTCTCTCTCTCTCCCTGTCTGTCATTCTCTCTCTCCCTGTCTGTCGTTCTCTCTCTCTCCCTGTCTGTCGTTCTCTCTCTCTCCCTGTCTGTCGTTCTCTCTCTCTCCCTGTCTGTCGTTCTCTCTCTCCCTGTCTGTCGCTCTCTCTCTCCTGTCTCGTCGCTCTCTCTCCCTGTCTGTCGTTCTCTCTCTCACTGTCTGTCGTTCTCTGTCTCCCTGTCTGTCGTTCTCTCTCTCTCCCTGTCTGTCGTTCTCTCTCTCCCTGTCTGTCGTTCTCTCTCTCTCCCTGTCTGTCGTTCTCTCTCTCTCCCTGTCTGTCGTTCTCTCTCTCCCTGTCTGTCGTTCTCTCTCTCCCTGTCTGTCGTTCTCTCTCTCCCTGTCTGTCGTTCTCTCTCTCCCTGTCTGTCGTTCTCTCTCTCCCTGTCTGTCGTTCTCTCTCTCCCTGTCTGTCGTTCTCTCTCTCCCTGTCTGTCGTTCTCTCTCTCCCTGTCTGTCGTTCTCTGTCTCCCTGTCTGTCGTTCTCTCTCTCCCTGTCTGTCTGTTCTCTCTCTTTATATTTCTCTCTCTCCCCGTCTCTCTGTTCTCTCCCTGTCTCCCTCTACCTCTCTCTCTCGTCTGTCTGTCTGTCTGTCTGTCTGTGTATCTGTATTCGACTGTTCTGCATTAGAGGAATTCCACAGATCTGGGTTAAACCGCGGTGGAGCAGAGATGTTGCTAGGATGCAGAATGGGTAGGGGGGGGGGGGCGTCTTTTAGGGAATGTCAGCATGTTTTCCTTGCTTTGTGCACAAGTCTGTCTGTGGTATGTCTGTATAGAATACTGTAGAATATAATAGATTTATTGTCCTCTGAGCAGGAAATTGCTTGTACATTTTACACAAACCTCAAACCAACAGCTCATCAATCAGGGGATGGGCATTTGAAATGTTTCGACTGCTGGAGTACTCACATGTTTTTTTCTTCAAGTTCTCGAATGGAAAGAAAATGTCCTGCACTATAAACATTTTTTTTGCGCATTTAGTCAGCCACCAATTGTGCAAGTTCTCCCACTTAAAAAGATGAGAGAGGCCTGTAATTTTCATCATAGGTACACGTCAACTATGACAGACAGAATGAGAAAAAAATCCTGAAAATCACATTGTAGGATTTTTAATGAATTTATTTGCAAATTATGGTGGAAAATAAGTATTTGGTCAATAATAAAAGTTTCTCAATACTTTGTTATATACCCTTTGTTGGCAATGACACAGGTCAAACGTTTTCTGTAAGTCTTCACAAGGTTTTCACACACTGTTGCTGGTATTTTGGCCCATTCCTTCATGCAGATCTCCTCTAGAGCAGTGATGTTTTGGGGCTGTCGCTGGGCAACACAGACTTTCAACTCCCTCCAAAGATTTTCTATGGGGTTGAGATCTGGAGACTGGCTAGGCCACTCCAGGACCTTGAAATGCTTCTTACGAAGCCACTCCTTCGTTGCCCGGGCGGTGTGTTTGGGATCATTGTCATGCAGAAAGACCCAGCCACGTTTCATCTTCAATGCCCTTGCTGATGGAAGGAGGTTTTCACTCAAAATCTCACGATACATGGCCCCATTCATTCTTTCCTTTACACGGATCAGTCGTCCTGGTCCCTTTGCAGAAAAACAGCCCCAAAGCATGATGTTTCCACCCCCATGCTTCACAGTAGGTATGGTGTTCTTTGGATGCAACTCAGCATTCTTTGTCCTCCAAACACGACGAGTTGAGTTTTTACCAAAAAAGTTATATTTTGGTTTCATCTGACCATATGACATTCTCCCAATCCTCTTCTGGAACATCCAAATGCACTCTAGCAAACTTCAGACGGGCCTGGACATGTACTGGCTTAAGCAGGGGGACACGTCTGGCACTGCAGGATTTGAGTCCCTGGCGGTGTAGTGTGTTACTGATGGTAGGCTTTGTTACTTTGGTCCCAGCGCTCTGCAGGTCATTCACTAGGTCCCCCCGTGTGGTTCTGGGATTTTTGCTCACCGTTCTTGTGATCATTTTGACCCCATGGGGTGAGATCTTGCGTGTGGAGCCCCAGATCGAGGGAGATTATCAGTGGTCTTGTATGTCTTCCATTTCCTAATAATTGCTCCCACAGTTGATTTCTTCAAACCAAGCTGCTTACCTATTGCAGATTCAGTCTTCCCAGCCTGGTGCAGGTCTACAATTTTGTTTCTGGTGTCCTTTGACAGCTCTTTGGTCTTGGCCATAGTGGAGTTTGGAGTGTGACTGTTTGAGGTTGTGGACAGGTGTCTTTTATACTGATAACAAGTTCAAACAGGTGCCATTAATACAGGTAACAAGTGGAGGACAGAGGAGCCTCTTAAAAGAAGAAGTTACAGGTCTGTGAGAGCCAGAAATCTTGCTTGTTTGTAGGTGACCAAATACTTATTTTCCACCATAATTTGCAAATAAATTCATTAAAAATCCTACAATGTGATTTTTTTGGAGAATTTTTTTTCTCAATTTGTCTGTCATAGTTGACGTGTACCTATGATGAAAATTACAGGCCTCTCTCATCTTTTTAAGTGGGAGAACTTGCACAATTGGTGGCTGACTAAATACTTTTTTTCCCCCACTGTATCTATTCTGCCAACAATGTCTTAGTGTACGTTATGGAACGATGTTTCAAATATAACCTATTTTTAAAACCTCTTATAAAGTTGGTTTTGAAGCATAAACTGGAAATTTTTGTATTTTTGACTGATTATTATTATTGTCTGTTTGTTTCATATCTGCAAAGTAGTTTAAACGCTGTCAGTTCCACTTTAAAGAGAGAGACGTTAGCTTTGTTGCACATGGCATTGAGAAGGGACCATTGCACTTCTATTACAAAAACAGACATTTCCTGTTTTTCTGTGGAGTCTGGAATAGAGTAGAATAGATTATAATGCAAGTATGTTAGGTCTGAATAGAATGGAATTGAGTAGATGTATGTCCTAGGAGAAGGTAATTATTTCCCGCAGGCTCATAAACTTTACACAAACACCAAACCAACATCACCCAGACGTGATATAGCCTATGTTAGGTTTGTTACACATGGAGAAATGACCATTAGACCTCTATTGCAAAAACAGGCATTTCCTGTTTCTTGTGAGTTCTCTGTGGGAGAGTAGACAACAGAGTGCAATGTCAGTGTATTTACGTTCTCTTACAATTTGATGATTGGCCAATGAAAGGTCTTTATGTCAGGGACAGACCAATCCCAGCTCTTTATTTTGACAGAGGCCATTACTCATGGTGACTGAGTTCACTAAATGACACCAAATCCCAGGGCAGAGTCATGCAGGAAGGTTGGCTGCATGCCAGAAAGGTGAAGAGAATTTCACTCCCTCCCCCTGAAAGGCCAACAACATGTCTGAACTCATGAGGGGTTTCACTGGCTCTGAGATGGCTGTACCATGACTGGGGTTTCACTGGCTCTGAGATGGCTAGTCCATGACTGGGGTTTCACTGGCTCTGAGATGGCTAGTCCATGACTGGGGTTTCACTGGCTCTGAGATGGCTAGTCCATGACTGGGGTTTCACTGGCTCTGAGATGGCTAGTCCATGACTGGGGTTTCACTGGCTCTGAGATGGCTAGTCCATGACTGGGGTTTCACTGGCTCTGAGATGGCTAGTCCATGACTGGGGTTTCACTGGCTCTGAGATGGCTAGTCCATGACTGGGGGTTTCACTGGCTCTGAGATGGCTAGTCCATGACTGGGGTTTCACTGGCTCTGAGATGGCTAGTCCATGACTGGGGTTTCACTGGCTCTGAGATGGCTAGTCCATGACTGGGGTTTCACTGGCTCTGAGATGGCTGTACCATGACTGGGGTTTCACTGGCTCTGAGATGGCTAGTCCATGACTGGGGTTTCACTGGCTCTGAGATGGCTAGTCCATGACTGGGGTTTCACTGGCTCTGAGATGGCTGTACCATGACTGGGGTTTCACTGGCTCTGAGATGGCTAGTCCATGACTGGGGTTTCACTGGCTCTGAGATGGCTAGTCCATGACTGGGGTTTCACTGGCTCTGAGATGGCTAGTCCATGACTGGGGTTTCACTGGCTCTGAGATGGCTAGTCCATGACTGGGGTTTCACTGGCTCTGAGATGGCTGTACCATGACTGGGGTTTCACTAGTTTCCCCCCTATCTTTTAATGTTTTAGAACAGACCTGTGTAGGGTTGCGGATATTCCAAAACTTTCCCCAAATTACCTGTTTGATCAGAAAGCCTAGTTGGAGGGTTTCTGGAATAATGAGGGAATAGGCTTAAACTGGGAGGGATCCTCCAACCTGGGATCATCCAACCTGGGTTTTCTGAAGTGGAATAAAAGCGTATTTGTGGAAAGTTTCCAGAATGGTACAACCCTACACCTACTGTATGTCAACAATCCCATGACAATCCCATGAATATTTGTGTAGGCTAAATACTCCCAGCTATATTTAAATTTGCTAATGTAGGCCTAAGCTATGCTTCCGCCCCAGCCCCACCAACTGAACAGGAAGTAGAATAGTGCCTTTAGCAGTAGGTCGAATCAACCAAACCTGCTCCATGAGTCTGAGTGCCTCTCTCTCTCTCTCTCTCTCTCTCTCTCTCTCTCTGTCTCTCTCTCTCTCTGTCTCTCTCTCTCTCTCTCTCTCTCTCTCTCTGTCTCTCTGTCTGTCTGTCTCTCTCTCTCTCTGTCTGTCTCTCTCTCTCTCTCTCTGTCTCTCTTCCTCATTCTCTCTCTCTCTCTCTCTCTCTCTCTCTCTCTCTCTCTCTCTCTCTCTCTCTCTCTCTCTCTCTCTCTCTCTCTCTCTCTCTCTCTCTCTCTCTCTCTCTCTCTCTCTCTCTCTCTCTCTCTCTCTCTCTCTCTCTGTCTCTCTGTCTCTCTGTCTCTCTCTCTCTCTCTCTCTCTCTCTCTCTCTCTCTCTCTCTCTCTCTCTCTCTCTCTCTCTCTCTCTCTCTCTCTCTCTCTCTCTCTCTCTCTCTCTCTCTCTCTCTCTCTTCCTCCTTCTCTCTCTCTCTTCTCTCTCTCTCTCTTCCTCCTTCTCTCTCTCTCTTCCTCCTTCTCTCTCTCTCTCTCTCTCTCTCTCTCTGCCTCTCTCTCTTTCTCTGTCTCTCTCTCTCTCTCAATCAAACAGTAGTCTCTAACTAGTCCTAAATGTTAAACACATCCTACATCAGACACTTCTTGCCTTTGCTTGTTTAACACTTTTTTAAAACTGCATTGTTGGTTAAGGGCTTGTAAGTAAGCATTTCACTGTAATGTCTACACCTGTTGTATTCGGCGCGTGTAGGGTTAGGGAGAGAGAGTAGGGTTAGGGAGAGAGAGAGAGTAGGGTTAGGGAGAGAGAGAGAGTAGGGTTAGGGGGAGAGAGAGAGAGTAGGGTTAGGGGAGAGAGAGAGAGTAGGGTTAGGGGAGAGAGAGAGAGAGGGTTAGGGGGAGAGAGAGAGAGAAGTAGGGGAGAGAGAGAGAGAGTAGGGGAGAGAGAGAGAGAGGTTAGGGGAGAGATAGAGAGAGGGTTAGGGGAGAGAGAGAGAGAGTAGGGTTAGGGGAGAGAGAGAGAGAGGGTAGGGGGAGAGAGAGTAGAGTAGGGGAGAGAGAGAGTAGGGTTAGGGGGAGAGAGAGAGTAGAGTTAGGGGAGAGAGAGAGAGATAGGGTTAGGGAGAGAAAGAGTAGGGTTAGGGTTAGGGAGGAGAGAGAGAGTAGAGTTAGGGGGAGAGAGAGAGAGTAGAGGAGAGAAAGAGTAGGGTTAGGGGGAGGAGAGAGAGAGAGAGTAGGGTTAGGGGAGAGAGTAGTTAGGGGGAGAGAGAGAGTAGGGTTAGGGGGAGAGAGAGAGTAGGGAGAGAGAGAGAGAGTAGGGTTAGGGGGAGAGAGAGAGAGAGAGAGTAGGGTTAGGGGAGAGAGAGAGAGAGAGAGAGAGAGTAGGGTTAGGGGGAGAGAGAGAGAGTAGGGTTAGGGGAGAGAGAGAGAGTAGGGTTAGGGGAGAGAGAGAGAGAGAGAGAGTAGGGTTAGGGAGAGAGAGAGAGTAGGGTTAGGGGGAGAGAGAGAGTATGGGAGAGAGAGAGAGTAGGGTTTGGGGGGAGAGAGAGAGAGTAGGGTTATGGGGGAGAGAGAGAGAGTAGGGTTAGGGGGAGAGAGAGAGAGTAGGGTTAGGGGGAGAGAGAGTAGGGTTAGGGGGAGAGAGAGTAGGGTTAGGGGAGAGAGAGAGTAGGGTTAGGGGGAGAGAGAGAGAGAGAGAGTAGGGTGAGAGAGAGAGTAGGGTTAGGGGAGAGAGAGAGAGAGTAGGGGTTAGGGGGAGAGAGAGAGAGTAGGGTTAGGAGAGAGAGAGTAGGGTTAGGAGAGAGAGAGTAGGGTTAGGGGGAGAGAGAGAGAGTAGGGTTAGGGGGAGAGAGAGAGTAGGGTTAGGGGGAGAGAGAGAGAGAGGTTAGGGGGGGAGAGAGAGAGGTAGGGGGAGAGAGAGAGAGTAGGGTTAGGGGGAGAGAGAGAGAGAGAGGGAGAGAGAGAGAGTTAGGGGGGAGAGAGAGAGAGAGGGTTAGGGGAGAGAGAGAGAGAGTAGGGTTAGGGGGAGAGAGAGAGAGTAGGGTTAGGGGGAGAGAGAGAGAGAGTTAGGGGAGAGAGAGAGAGTAGGGTGGGAGAGAGAGAGTAGGGTTAGGGGGAGAGAGAGAGTAGGGTTAGGGGAGAGAGAGAGAGAGTAGGGGGAGAGAGAGTAGGGTTAGGGGAGAGAGAGAGAGAGTAGGGTTAGGGGGAGAGAGAGAGAGTAGGGATTAGGGGGAGAGAGAGAGTAGGGTTAGGGGGAGAGAGAGAGTAGGGTTAGGGGGAGAGAGAGAGTAGGGTTAGGGAGAGAGAGAGTAGGGTTAGAGGGAGAGAGAGAGAGAGAGAGTAGGGTTAGGGGGGAGAGAGAGAGTAGGGTTAGGGGGAGAGAGAGAGTAGGGTTAGGGGGGGAGAGAGAGAGTAGGGTTAGGGAAGAGAGAGAGAGAGTAGGGGTTAGAGAGAGAGAGAGAGAGAGAGAGTAGGGGTTAGGGGGAGAGAGAGAGAGTAGGGTTAGGGGAGAGAGAGAGAGTAGGGTTAGGGGGAGAGAGAGAGTAGGGTTAGGGGGAGAGAGAGAGAGAGAGAGAGAGAGAGTAGGGTTAGGGGGAGAGAGAGAGTAGGGTTAGGGGGAGAGAGAGTAGAGGGTTAGGGGGAGAGAGAGAGAGTAGGGTTAGGGGGAGAGAGAGAGAGTAGGGTTAGGGGGAGAGAGAGAGAGTAGGGTTAGAGGGGAGAGAGAGAGTAGGGTTAGGGGAGAGAGAGAGAGAGTAGGGGGGGGGAGAGAGAGAGTAGGGGGAGAGAGAGAGAGAGGGAGAGAGAGAGAGAGGGTTAGGGGGAGAGAGAGAGAGAGTAGGGTTAGAGAGAGAGAGAGAGTAGGGGTAGGGGGAGAGAGAGAGGAGAGTTAGGGAAGAGAGAGAGTAGAGTTAGAGGGGAGAGAGAGAGTAGGGTTAGGGGAGAGAGAGAGAGTAGGGTTAGGGGAGAGAGAGAGAGTAGGGTTAGGGGGAGAGAGAGAGAGAGTAGGGTTAGGGGGAGAGAGAGAGAGAGAGAGAGAGAGAGAGTAGGGTTAGGGGGGAGAGAGAGAGTAGGGTTAGGGGGAGAGAGAGAGAGTAGGGTTAGGGGAGAGAGAGAGAGAGAGAGAGAGAGAGTAGGGTTAGGGGGAGAGAGAGAGAGTAGGGTTAGGGGGAGAGAGAGAGAGTAGGGTTAGGGGGAGAGAGAGAGAGTAGGGTTAGGGGAGAGAGAGAGAGAGAGAGAGATAGGGTTAGGGGGAGAGAGAGAGAGGGTTAGGGGGAGAGAGAGAGAGAGTAGGGTTAGGGGAGAGAGAGAGAGAGTAGGGTTAGGGGGAGAGAGAGAGAGTAGGGTTAGGGAGAGAGAGAGGTAGTTAGAGAGAGAGAGAGTAGGGTTAGGGGGAGAGAGAGAGTAGGGTTAGGGGAGAGAGAGAGAGAGTAGGGGGAGAGAGAGAGAGAGGTTAGGGGGAGAGAGAGAGAGAGAGAGAGTAGGGTTAGGGGAGAGAGAGAGTAGGGTTAGGGGAGAGAGAGAGAGTAGGGTTAGGGGAGAGAGAGAGAGAGTAGGGTTAGGGGGAGAGAGAGAGAGAGAGAGTAGGGTTAGGGAGAGAGAGTAGGTTAGGGGGAGAGAGAGAGAGTAGGGTTAGGGGGAGAGAGAGAGAGAGGGTTAGGGGGAGAGAGAGAGTAGGGTTAGGGGGGAGAGAGAGAGTAGGGTTAGGGGGAGAGAGAGAGTAGGGTTAGGGGGAGAGAGAGAGTAGGGTTAGGGGGAGAGAGAGAGTAGGGTTAGAGAGAGAGAGAGTAGGGAGAGAGAGAGAGTAGGGTTAGAGAGAGAGAGTAGGGTTAGGGGAGAGAGAGAGAGTAGGGTTAGGGGGAGAGAGAGAGAGTAGGGTTAGGGAGAGAGAGAGAGAGTAGGGTTAGGGAGAGAGAGAGAGTAGGGTTAGGGGGAGAGAAGAGAGAGTAGGGAGAGAGAGAGAGAGAGTAGGGTTAGGGGAGAGAGAGAGAGTAGGGTTAGGGGAGAGAGAGAGAGAGTAGGGTTAGGGGAGAGAGAGAGTAGGGGAGAGAGAGAGTAGGGTTAGGGGGAGAGAGAGTAGGGTTAGGGGGAGAGAGAGAGTAGGGTTAGGGGGGAGAGAGATAGTAGGGGGAGAGAGAGAGAGTAGGGTTAGGGGAGAGAGAGAGAGTAGGGAGAGAGATAGTAGGGAGAGAGAGAGAGAGTAGGGTTAGGGGAGAGAGAGAGTAGGGTTAGGGGAGAGAGAGAGAGGGTTAGGGAGAGAGAGAGTAGGGGGAGAGAGAGAGAGAGTTAGGGGAGAGAGAGAGAGGGTAGGGAGGAGAGAGAGAGTAGGGTTAGGGGGAGAGAGAGAGTAGGGTTAGAGGGGAGAGAGAGAGTAGGGGTTAGAGGGAGAGAGTAGGGAGAGAGAGAGAGTAGGGTTAGAGAGAGATAGTAGGGGAGAGAGAGAGTAGGGTTAGGGGGAGAGAGAGAGAGAGGGTTAGGGGGAGAGAGAGAGAGAGTAGGGGAGAGAGAGAGAGGGTTAGGGGGAGAGAGAGAGAGAGAGTAGGTTAGGGGGAGAGAGAGAGAGAGAGTAGAGTTAGGGGAGAGAGAGAGAGTAGGGTTAGGGGGGAGAGAGAGAGAGAGTAGGGTTAGAGGGAGAGAGAGAGTAGGGTTAGGGGGAGAGAGAGAGAGAGTAGGGGTTAGGGGAGAGAGAGAGTAGGGTTAGGGGGAGAGAGAGAGAGAGTAGGGTTAGGGGGAGAGAGAGTAGGGTTGGAGAGAGAGAGAGTAGGGTTAGGGGAGAGAGAGAGAGTAGGGTTAGGGGGAGAGAGAGAGAGTAGGGTTAGGGGGAGAGAGAGAGAGTAGGGTTAGGGGGAGAGAGAGAGTAGGGTTAGGGGGAGAGAGAGAGAGAGTAGGGGGAGAGAGAGAGTAGGGTTAGGGGGAGAGAGAGAGTAGGGAGAGAGAGAGAGAGTAGGGTTAGGGGAGAGAGAGAGAGAGTAGGGTTAGGGGGAGAGAGAGAGTAGGGAGTAGGGGGAGAGAGAGAGTAGGGTTAGGGGAGAGAGAGAGAGGGTTAGGGGGAGAGAGAGATAGTAGGGGGAGAGAGAGAGAGTAGGGTTAGGGGGAGAGAGAGAGTAGGGTTAGGGGAGAGAGAGAGAGTAGGGTTAGGGGGAGAGAGAGAGAGTAGTAGGGAGAGAGAGTAGGGTTAGGGGGAGAGAGAGAGAGTAGGTAGGGAGAGAGAGAGTAGGGTTAGGGGGAGAGAGAGATAGTAGGGGGAGAGAGAGAGTAGGGTTAGGGGGAGAGAGAGAGTAGGGGTTAGGGGGGAGAGAGAGAGTAGGGTTAGGGGAGAGAGAGAGTAGGGTTAGGGGAGAGAGAGATAGTAGGGGAGAGAGAGAGTAGGGTTAGGGGAGAGAGAGAGAGTAGGGTTAGGGGAGAGAGAGAGAGTAGGGTTAGGGAGAGAGAGAGAGTAGGGTTAGGGGAGAGAGAGAGAGTAGGGTTAGGGGGAGAGAGAGAGTAGGGTTAGGGGGAGAGAGAGATAGTAGGGGGAGAGAGAGAGTAGGGTTAGGGGGGAGAGAGAGAGTAGGGTTAGGGGGAGAGAGAGAGAGATAGGGTTAGGGGAGAGAGAGAGTAGGGTTAGGGGAGAGAGAGAGATATAGGGGGAGAGAGAGAGTAGGGTTAGGGGAGAGAGAGAGAGTAGGGTTAGGGGGAGAGAGAGAGTAGTAGGGGTAGAGAGAGAGAGAGGTTAGGGGGAGAGAGAGAGAGTAGGGTTAGGGGAGAGAGAGAGTAGGGTTAGGGGGAGAGAGAGAGTAGGGTTAGGGGGAGAGAGAGAGAGTAGGGTTAGGGGAGAGAGAGAGTAGGGTTAGGGGGAGAGAGAGAGTAGGGTTAGGGGGAGAGAGAGTAGGGTTAGGGGGAGAGAGAGAGAGTAGGGTTAGGGGGAGAGAGAGAGTAGGGTTAGGGGGAGAGAGAGAGTAGGGTTAGGGGGGAGAGAGAGTAGGGGGAGGGAGAGAGAGAGAGTAGGGTTAGGGGGAGAGAGAGAGTAGGGTTAGGGGGAGAGAGAGAGTAGGGTTAGGGGAGAGAGAGAGTAGGGTTAGGGGAGAGAGAGAGAGTAGGGTTAGGGGGAGAGAGAGAGTAGGTTAGGGGGAGAGAGAGAGAGTAGGGTTAGGGGAGAGAGAGAGAGTAGGGTTAGGGGAGAGAGAGAGAGAGTAGGGTTAGGGGAGAGAGAGAGAGAGAGGGTTAGGGGAGAGAGAGAGAGAGTAGGGGAGAGAGAGAGAGAGAGAGAGAGAGAGAGAGAGAGAGTAGGGGGAGAGAGAGAGAGTAGGGTTAGGGGGGAGAGAGAGAGAGTAGGGTTAGGGGGAGAGAGAGAGAGAGTAGGGTTAGGGGGAGAGAGAGAGAGAGTAGGGGGAGAGAGAGAGAGAGAGTAGGGGAGAGAGAGAGAGTAGGGTTAGGGGGAGAGAGAGAGGGTTAGGGGGGAGAGAGTAGGGTTAGGGGGGAGAGAGAGTAGGGTTAGGGGGAGAGAGAGAGTAGGGTTAGGGGGAGAGAGAGTAGGGTTAGGGGGGGAGAGAGAGAGTAGGGTTAGGGGGAGAGAGAGAGAGTAGGGTTAGGGGGAGAGTTTAGTCCAGACTAGATTAGACAGTCAGACGTGTGGAAACAGAGCTTGGCTAGTTGGTATCTAATGTACTTTGTTTCTTCCTCTGATTTTGTGCTAATTATTTGTGCACGCTTCAGTCGAGCAGAAGCTAAGTCGGATGCAGCTGTCTGGTCAGCTGGGTCACACATTGTTTAGGCATACAAGTTGGAAATGAAAGGGGTGAAGTTGTGTAATGGTGAGAACCAAAACCTACTCCTCCTTTCCAAAAGAGAGGTTCAGTAAGGTCTTGTTTAGCCAGCTATATTGGTTGACTAGCTTAATATTCACAATATTGTTTGTTTCGGTTAATGAAGTAGCATTGCTTATGCACGTAAATAAAGAATATCCCAAAGTAACAAAAAAACAAACAAATGAATTCCCCTTCCCTTGTTCTGTTGGCTTCTGTCAGTGCCCTGGACTATATTTATTGTTTGAAAAGCCATGCCTGTGCTTTAAATCCCCTCCCATGGCTATAGACCAGGTCTGTGCGGTAATACATTGGTATTTTTAAGCTTTAGTCCCCCCCCCCTTTCAGACCCATTCTCATAGCCAAAAATAATAATGCCCATAGACTCAGGCCTAGTCAGATCTCAGGCCGATGGGAACAGGTTGTTCCCGCCAGGAATCTGGAGACTATTTTTGGTCGAGCCCTCCACGTCATCTGGACCGTTTTAGATCTACAATGATCTCCTCTGCTATGAGAGGTTTTAATGGAAGTGTCTTTTATATGTGAGGCTATGTAGTATTATATGTCTGTGTAATGGTAACGTTATGTTGTTATGTTGACTTTGGAACCCAGCCTCTTCCTCCTAAAGGGATAGATCACCCAAATTACAAAATGGCACATTGGTTTCTATGACGGCAATCCCATGCTTCGGATTTAGTTTTCACTGGCACTGTTTCCACATGCTAATGTTTTAGCATTTGTGGCACAAATCCCATTCAAGTCATGGGACCGATAATGGCATTTTTTCGCGCATCATCTCCAAATCATCCGAAAGTATCTCAAATTCATTGTGAAGCTCAACAAAGTTTCTTATAGATGTTTTGAACATGATGTGCAATTTAAATCCTGATATTGTGCCCCAAATGCTAAAATGTTAGCATGTGGAAAACGTGTCAGGGAAACTAAATCAAAGCATGAATTGCTGTCATACCTTGTCCAAAGACAATTTACAGGGTAAGGAAACCAATATGTAATTTTGTAATCCCTTTTATAAAGTCGATAAAAATGGCGACTCACAGACTATTTTCCCACACTATGCACATATGTGAACTGGCTGTCAATTGAGACTTAACCCTCTATTCTGTTGTTTCCGCCCCTCTCTCCAGGAGCACTAACCCTCTCCAGGAGCACTAACCCTCTCCAGGAGCACTAACCCTCTCCCCTCTCTCCAGGAGCACTAACCCTCTCCAGGAGCACTAACCCTCTCCAGGAGCACTAACCCTCTCCCCTCTCTCCAGGAGCACTAACCCTCTCCCCTCTCTCCAGGAGCACTAACCCTCTCCTCTCTCTCCAGGAGCACTAACCCTCTCCCCTCTCTCCAGGAGCACTAACCCTCTCCCCTCTCTCCAGGAGCACTAACCCTCTCCCCTCTCTCCAGGAGCACTAACCCTCTCCCCTCTCTCCAAGAGCACTAACCCTCTCCTCTCTCTCCAGGAGCACTAACCCTCTCCCCTCTCTCCAGGAGCACTAACCCTCTCCAGGAGCACTAACCCTCTCCAGGAGCACTAACCCTCTCCTCTCTCTCCAGGAGCACTAACCCTCTCCTCTCTCTTCCAGGAGCACTAACCCTCTCCTCTCTCTCCAGGAGCACTAACCCTCTCCCCTCTCTCCAGGAGCACTAACCCTCTCCCCTCTCTCCAGGAGCACTAACCCTCTCCAGGAGCACTAACCCTCTCCCCTCTCTCCAGGAGCACTAACCCTCTTCTCTCTCTCCAGGAGCACTAACCCTCTCCAGGAGCACTAACCCTCTCCTCTCTCTCCAGGAGCACTAACCCTCTCCAGGAGCACTAACCCTCTCCAGGAGCACTAACCCTCTCCCCTCTCTCCAGGAGCACTAACCCTCACCTCTCTCTCCATGAACACTAACCCTCACCTCTCTCTCCTCTGTCTCCAGGAGCACTGACCCTCTCCAGGAGCACAAACCCTCACCTCTCTCTCCATGAACACTAACCCTCACCTCTCTCTCCTCTGTCTCCAGGAGCACTGACCAAGGTGAAGGAATCCCAGAAGCACGTTGAGGAAGGCAAGATGGACGCTGCCCAGGCGGAAGGCGTCAACGAACGCTGCAACATCATCTCCTTTGCCACGCTGGCAGAGATCCAGCACTTCCACCAGATCAGGGTGAGGGACTTCAAGGCCCAGATGCAGCAGTATCTAACAGAGCAGATTGGCTTCTTCCAGAAGGTCACCGGCAAGCTGGAGGAGGCCCTGCAGAAGTATGACAACGCTTAGAGCAGAGGGGGGGACGGAGGAACATCCCTGATTGGTCTAGATCTGATTGACCACATTCTGATTGGTCGAGATCTCAGAACCGAGAACCCCCCCCCCCCATGATTGGTCCAGATCTGACCCTTGACTTCCCTCAGTCAGCCAATCATCGAAGCCCCAGTTAGACATTACCGTCAACCGCCAAACAGCAATACAATCCACTGTGAGAAAACACAGACAACACTGACAAACCTGAAGGCTGGATTGTTTCCTGAAGCCTGGATGTTGATTCCATGGATGGTGGCTACAGTTTAAGGGGCTTGAGTTGACATTTGGCTTTGTTTAGGTGGTGGGCGTGGCAGGGGCGTGGCCATGGGCGTGACAAACTGTATCTGTTTTAAAGCACATTTCCTGTAATTCTACACATTTTGCCATGTGGCTGAGAGAACATTTGCAGTTTAAAGCTAATTTCCTGTAATTCTACACATTTTTGCCATGGCTTATGCTATCTGAGTGACTCAAACATTCTAACAAAATCAATTTTTACTGTTTGGACATAGGCGGACCGAACAAAAACACTGAGGCGGCCAGCCCAATACTTTTCTATGCAGAGGAAACACTGGGGTGGTATAGTATTTGAGAAACTCAGACGTGAGACTGCAAAGCAGAAGGTTACAAAGCTTCTATATGTTTGGTTGTATTTATTGATTAACGAGGGCTATCCTCATCGTGATTGGTTGGTAGGTGTAGTAGTCTAGCGAGTGGGTGGAAGTGCTATTATCGGAATCGTGACTTAAGACAGATGGGAAAACAATATATGGTGTGTGAAGTTATATCCCTGCTGCTGCTTCTTAAACTACCTTATGTTAAACATTAGAAGGTATGGCGTTCTTAACCTTGTAGATCACACTGTGTAGCCTTAACCTTTTAACAAAGTGACCAAGTTACTAGTTAATGTAAAGTGGTATACAGTGACTAGTTAATGTAAAGTGGTATACAGTGACTAGTTAATGTAAAGTGGTATACAGTGACTAGTTAACATTTACATTTAAGTCATTTAGCAGACGCTCTTATCCAGAGCGACTTACAGTTAGTGCATACATTTTTATTATTTTTTATACTGGAATCGAACCCACAACCCTGGCGTTGCAAACACCATGCTCTACCAACTGAGCTACATCCCTGCCGGCCATTCCCTCCCCTACCCTGGACAACGCTGGGCCAATTGTGCGCCGCCCCATGGGTCTCCCGGTCACGGCCGGCTACGACAGAGCCTGGATTCGAACCAGGATCTCTAGTGGCACAGCTAGCACTGCGATGCAGTGCCTTAGACCACTGCGCCACTCGGGAGTATAGTTAATGTAAAGTTCCACTGTCCAGTGACAGTGACTTGTTCAGAGGGAGTCTCTCTACTGAATAGCAGTGCTGTTGGTGGCTTTAACTGTTAAAACGCTGCCTTCTGGTAACACTCGAGCTCCTCGTAGGGTGCGTCCCAAAATAGCTTCATATTCCCTACATAGTGCACTACTTTTGATCAAGAGCCCTATGAGAAGTGCGCTACATAAGGGATAGGGTGCCATTTGGGAAACGGACGTAGGGGCTAGTCTCCTAGCAGAGCAGCCAACCGGACTTGTGCCTTTTTTCGATTGTGTCTCTTGATGGTCAATTTTTTTTGTAACTTACTTCTATAAAGGTTTATGTAATAATATAAATATATTCTCATATTTTGTTTTTAAGAGGCTTGCTTGTTGCAGATTTTTATAGAAAGGTTATCAAGAACCACAGAACGCTTTTGGACCTGGACTAGTGTTTGTTGGGGAGCAGAGTCGGTCGGACTGCTTGGAGTGCTGATTCTCCCTTCAGATACTGAAGCCTGATTTGGGGATCGAAGTAGAGCACACAAATGGACCATTCTGACTGGGACAAGGCTGATTTACAGAGCACAGGGAGGAAGACAGCGACACAGTGGGATAACCTGTTCTGTTCTTACTGCAGATTCCATTCTGTGGACATCATGGGACCGTGAACTATGCCTGTTTAGGGTCCAGAGCCAGGGAACATGTCTCAGACCGAAATGGATTAATACAGACTGAAATGGATTAACACAGACTGAAATGGATTAACACAGACTGAAATGGATTAACACAGACCGAAATGGACTGGACTGGACAGTTGGCTCAGACTGAAACTAAACTGGACATTTTAGCCCTCCCCTGAAAATCACATTTTTTAAAAAGTTATTTGAAAAATAATCTCTAAATATTATTCTTGCGCAATGTTCAGGTTGTTTCTTTTAGAGGTTGGTAGGTTAGATCAGTTGGATGGATGTTAGTCTGTCAGTCAGACTGGTTGATGTGTAGACAGAGATCACGCCGTCTGTCAAATCAAATCAAAATCAAATCACATTTTATTTGTCACAATGCGCTGAATACAACAGGTGTAGACCTTACTGTGAAATGCTCACTTACAGGCCCTTAACCAACAATGCAGTTCAAGAAATAGAGTTAAGAAAATATTAACTAAATAAACTAAAGTAAAAAAATATATATAATATGCCATTTAGCAGACGCTTTTATCCAAAGCGACTTAGTCATGTGTGCATATATATATATATATATATAATCAAAAAGTAACACAAGAAAATTACATAACAATAATGAGGCTATATACAGGGTCAATGTGCGGGGTTAAAGGTTATTTGAGGTGGGGGGGGGGGGGTCAATGTAAATAGTCCGGGTGGCCATTTTGATTAATTGTTCAGCAGTCTTATAGCTTGGGGGTAGAAGCTGTTAAGGATTCTTGGCGCTCCGGTACCGCTTGCTGTGCGGTAGCAGAGAGAACAGTCTATGACTTGGGCCTTCCTCTGACACCGCCTGGTATAGAGGTCCTGGATGTCAGGAAGCTTGGCCCCAGTGATGTACTGGGCCATACGCACTACCCTCTGTAGCCCCTTACGGTCAGATGCTGAGCAGTTGCCATACCAGGCGGTGATGCAACCGGTCAGGATGCTCTCGATGGTGCAGCTGTAGAACTTTTTGAGGATCTGGGGACCCATGCCAAATCTTTTCAGTCTGAGGGGGAAAAGGTGTTGTCGTGCCCTCTTCACGACTGTCTTGATGTGTTTGGACCATGATAGTTGATTGGTGATGTGGACACAACTCTCGACCCGCTCCACTTCAGCCCCGTCGATGTGAATGGGGGCGTGCTCTCCCCTCTTTCTCCTGTAGTCCACGATCAGCGCCTTGGTCTTGCTAACATTTAGGGAGAGGTTGTTGTCCTGGCACCACATTGCCAGGTCTCTGACCTCCTCCCTATAGGCTGTCTCATCGTTGTCGGTGATCAGGCCTACCACTGTTGTGTCGTCAGCAAACTTAATGATGGTGTTGGAGTCGTGCTTGGCCACGCAGTCATGGGTGAACAGGGAGTACAGGAGGGGACTGAGCACGCACCCCTGAGGGGCCCCCGTGTTGAGGATCAGCATGGCAGATGTGTTGTTGCAGGAGGTGTTTAGTCCCAGGGTCCTTAGCTTAGTGATGAGCTTTGAGGGCACTATGGTGTTGAACACTGAGCTGTAGTCAATGAACAGCATTCTCACGTAGGTGTTCCTTTTGTCCAGGTGGGAAAGGGCAGTGTGGAGTGTGATTGAGATTGCGTCATCTGTGGATCTGTTGGGGCGGTATGCAAATTGGAGTGGGTCTAGGGTTTCCGGTATGATGGTGTTGATATGAGCCATGACCAGCCTTTCAAAGCACTTCATGGCTACCGACGTGAGTGCTGGGGTGGTAATCATTTAGGCAGGTTACCTTCGCTTTCTTGGGCACAGGGACAATGGTGGTCTGTTTGAAACATGTAGGTATTACAGACTCTGTCAGGGAGAGGTTGAAAATGTCAGTGAAGACACTTGCTAGTTGATCCGCGCATGCTCTGAGTACACGTCCTGATAATCCATCTGGCCCTGAGGCCTTGTGAATGTTGACCTGTTTAAAGGTCTTGCTCACATCGGCTACGGAAAGCGTGATCACACAGTCGTCCGGAACAGCTGGTGCTCTCATGCATGCTTCAGTGTTGCTTACCTTGAAGTGAGCATAAAAGGCATTTAGCCCGTCTGGTAGGCTCGCGTCACTGGGCAGCTCGCGGCTGGGTTTCCCTTTGTAGTCCATAATAGTTTTCAAGCCCTGCCACATCCAACGAGCGTCAGAGCCGGTGTAGTAGGATTCAATCTTAGTCTTGTATTGACGCTTTGCCTGTTTGATGGTTCATCAGAGGGCATAGCGGGATTTCTTATAAGCTTCCGGGTTAGTGTCCCACTCCTTGAAAGCGGCAGCTCTAGCCTTTAGCTCGGTGCGGATGTTGCCTCTAATCCATGGCTTCTGGTTGGGATGTGTACGTACGGATTGTACGCACTGTAGGGATGACGTCGTCGATGCACTTATTGATGAAGCCAGTGACTGATGTGGTGTACCCCTCAATGCTATCGGAAGAATCCCGGAACATATTCCAGTCTGTGCTAGCAAAACAGTAATGTAGTTTAGCATCTGCGTCATCTGACCACTTCTGTATTGAGCGAGTCACTGGTTCTTCCTGCTTGAGTTTTTGCTTGTAAGCAGGAATCAGGAGGATAGAATTATGGTCAGATTTGCCAAATGGAGGGCGAGGGCAAGTGGTCTGGAGTTTTTTTTCCCTCTGGTAGAAATTAGGTAAAACAGATTTATCTTTGCCTGCATTAAAGTGCCCGGCCACTAGCAGCACCGCTTCTGGATGAGCATTTTCTTGTTTGCTTATGGCCTTATACAGCTCGTTGAGTGCGGTCTTAGTGCCAGCATCGGTTTGTGGTGGTAAATAGACGGCTACGAATAATATAGATGAAAACTCTCTTGGTAGGTAGTGTGGTCTACAGCTTATCATGAGGTACTCTACCTCAGGCGAGCAATACCTTGAGACTTCTTTAATATTAGACATTGCGCACCAGCAGTTATTGACAAATAGACACACACCCCCGCCCCTCGTCTTCACCAGACGTAGCTGCTCTGTCCTGCCGATGCACGGCAGTCTTTTCTCAGTCTTTTCTTCACGTGGATGACGGGGATTTGGGCCTTGTCTCGACAAAGCAGTATATCCTTCGCGTCGGACTCCATTAAAGAAAACATCTTTGTCATTAAAGAAAACATCTTTGTCCAGTTCAAGGTGAGTAATCGCTGTTCTGATATCCAGAAGCTCTTTTCGGTAATAAGAGACGGTAGCAGCAACATTATGTACAAAATGAGTTACAAACAATGCGAAGAAACAAACAAAATAGCACAGTTGGTTAGGAGCCCGTAAAACGGCAACCATCCCCTCCGGCGCCATTGTGCCGACAGGGGGGGCAGGTCGCCCCTCGAGACTGGTTGATGGGTAGAGATCAGACTGTCTGTCAGTCAGTAGACTGGTTGATGGGTACAGAGATCCTTCCTCTCCTGTTGTTAATTCAGTCTAATGATCGTACCACAGATCTGATCTCGACACCTCAGCGAGCGTCACTCTACTGTTATTTGAACTTATGTGCCAGTTTTAATGTGGTGGCAGGGATTAAATAAACTACATAAACTCCTCCTCCTCATATTGGTGTCATCTGCTGTCTGTTCCCACGTGTCATCTGCTGTCTGTTCCCACGTGTCATCTGCTGTCTGTTCCCGCGTGTCATCTGCTGTCTGTTCCCACGTGTCATCTGCTGTCTGTTCCCACGTGTCGTCTGCTGTCTGTTCCCACGTGTCGTCTGCTGTCTGTTCCCACGTGTCGTCTGCTGTCTGTTCCCACGTGTCGTCTGCTGTCTGTTTCCACGTGTCGTCTGTTTCCACGTGTCGTCTGCTGTCTGTTCCCACGTGTCATCTGCTGTCTGTTCCCACGTGTCGTCTGCTGTCTGTTCCCACGTGTCGTCTGCTGTCTGTTCCCACGTGTCGTCTGCTGTCTGTTTCCACGTGTCGTCTGTTTCCACGTGTCATCTGCTGTCTGTTCCCACGTGTCATCTGCTGTCTGTTCCCACTTGTCGTCTGCTGTCTGTTCCCACGTGTCGTCTGCTGTCTGTTCCCACGTGTCATCTGCTGTCTGTTCCCACGTGTCGTCTGCTGTCTGTTCCCACGTGTCGTCTGCTGTCTGTTCCCACGTGTCGTCTGCTGTCTGTTCCCACGTGTCGTCTGCTGTCTGTTCCCACGTGTCGTCTGCTGTCTGTTCCCACGTGTCGTTTGCTGTCTGTTCCCACGTGTCGTCTGCTGTCTGTTCCCACGTGTCATCTGCTGTCTGTTCCCACGTGTCGTCTGCTGTCTGTTCCCACGTGTCGTCTGCTGTCTGTTCCCACGTGTCGTCTGCTGTCTGTTCCCACGTGTCGTCTGCTGTCTGTTCCCACGTGTCGTCTGCTGTCTGTTCCCACGTGTCGTCTGCTGTCTGTTCCCACGTGTCGTCTGCTGTCTGTTCCCACGTGTCGTCTGCTGTCTGTTCCCACGTGTCGTCTGCTGTCTGTTCCCACGTGTCGTCTGCTGTCTGTTCCCACGTGTCGTCTGCTGTCTGTTCCCACGTGTCGTCTGCTGTCACGTTGTGTTGATGCCGCTCAGGGACTCCCAGAGGTCTTGTCTGGTCCCACGTGTCAATTGCTCCCTGCTTCTTCACACGTAATCTAACTAGCCCGACATAGGCTACTGCTGACCTGCTGACAGGCTCAGGATCAGGCTAGCCATCAGGTACATATGTCCAGTGTTTTAAAGATGCCAGAGAAGATGACAAGATGCATCTGCCAAGCAGCCAAGGTCAACATGTTTGGAATATGGAACTAGCCTACAGCTTTTCACTGAATGTGTTGGTATCAGTTTTATCATCTCATTAAATAATGTCCCTTAAATGACTGAAGATTGAGTGATACTCTTAAATAAGTGTGTTATTTGATTAAACATCCATTATCCCTAGGAAATCCTATTAATGCCTGAGTCTTTGTCATGGACACATTTGCTGTGGAAAAATAAACCTCAGCCTTGTCTTGGAAGAGAGAGAGAGAGAAAGGGTGTTTGTTTGGGTTGGAGGAGAAATCCATGCATGAAGAATGTGGTGGTGGCGGTGCTGGTGGGTTGGGGCTGAGCGATGGCAGCAGGACATTTTGATCAGAGACAGTCCTTTCAGCACCCCTGGACCTTAGCTGGGCTGGTGGCAGGCTCTGTAAATGTGTTCAACACTGTCAGACAGACAGACAGACAGACCTCCCCTGCCTTCTTGTTGACCTCCTGTAGATAAATACTTTACTGTCCTATGAAAATAAAATGGTTTCCAGGTGCGTGTCGCACAAAAACATAAAGTAAACTGCTGTACATTTTACATTTTAGTCATTTAGCAGACGCTCTTATCCAGAGCGACTTACAGTTAGTGAATACATATTTTTTTTATACTGGCCCCCCGTGGGAATCGAACCCACAACCCTGGCATTGCAAACGCCATGCTCTATCAACTGAGCTACATCCCTGCCGGCCATTCCCTCCCCTACCCTGGACGACGCTGGGCCAATTGTGCGCCGCCCATGAGTCTCCCGGTCCCGGCTGGTACATGGTAAGTAGAGCTCAGGGGAAACCGAGTGAAGGAGCGATAATGTCCAGTCAATCCGTGTGTTTAGTCTGGCTGTAAGGGCTATTTGCCACGGTGACCATGTGTTCAGTTCTTGTAGGACTGCTCCAAGTTGACTCAACGTGTTGATGTAGTAGAAAGTTTGCGTGTAATTTCCATAAAACAGAATGGGGTCAAAGAAAGGTCTGTACCGATATTGTGGCCTGCCGTTTTGGATCGTAAACATGAACCCAGTGTCTGAGGGAGTGGCTAAACTTGTCCAATAAGAAACACTCGTTTTTTTCGCCGCAAAATGTTTTGCTATTGGTGTGCCCTAATGAATACAATCCTGGGTTCCTAGATCTGCTGACTCTGTGTCCAGCGTCCCTGACCAAGGGTAGTGTGGAGCTCCCAGAATGATCCTAGATCTGTCCAAGGTACCTCTCTGAGGCTAGTGGCCCATCAAAGAGCAGCAGAGGCCCAACAGACGGGCAGTAATTGAAAACAGACCAGAGCCTGTTTCCGTGAGGAATCTGCTGAGTACGAGCAAACTCCTCACATTCCAGCAGAATGAACTCTGCAGAAAGAGAAGAAAAAAAATAATAATATGCGCTTGGAAGTCTTCTTTAATAAGACAGGCATAAACTGTGATGTTTTGGTCCTGACCTGGTATTTGTTGGTATTTTAAGATCTTATTGGTATCAGTATGACTATCTGTTGAGTCATACTGCAGCATTATTACATGGTGTCAGTTTCCTTGTGTAGTGGGTTCGTGAAAACATACTAGTCTAATCTTGAAGTGACAAAAGCATGGATTCGTTTTTCTGCATCATTTTTGGACCAAAAGTTGCAGATTTTTTTTTAATATTACGAAGATGGGGAAAAAAAAGCTGCTCTTTAAATAATTGTTATATGTTCGTCAACAGAGAGTTCAGGGTCCAGAGTAACGCCGAGGCCCCTGCAGTTTTTATTTGAGACGACTGTACAACCATCGAGATTCATTGTCAGATCCGACAGCAGATCTCTTTGTTTCTTGCGACCTTGAACTAGCATCTCTGTTTTGTCCGAGTTTTTAAAAGTAAAACATTTGCCGCCGTCCACTTCCTGATGTCTGAAACACAGGTGGTGATCGATGGTTTCGAAAGTGCCACTTAAGGCCTAGGAGCACGAGGACAGATGCAGAGCCTTGGTCTGACGCCATTAAAAGGTAATTTACCACCTTCACGGGTGCCAGTCTCAGTGCCGTGATGGGGTCTAAAAACCAGACTGGAGCGTTTCATGTCTTCAGAAGCAACAGCTGTAAAAAAATAAAAATAAGTAGAAGAATGTGAGATTTGATATAGGCCAATTCGTAGAAAAAGAAAAAAAAGAAAAAGGTCAAAGTTTGGCCTTTTCAGGAGAGGCTTTATTACTGCCACTCTTAGTGAGTTTGGTTCACGTCCGGAGGATAGGGAGAGGTTTATTATGTTCAACAGAGGGCCAAGCACAGGAAGTAGCTCTTTCAGTAGTTTAGTTGGAATAGGGTCCATTAGACTGGAAGGTTTAGAGGCCATGACAATAGGACACGTTATTGAAATAACACTAGGACACGTTATTGAAATAACAATAGGACATATTATTGAAATAATAATAGGACATGCCATTGAAATAACAATAGGACATGTTTTGAAATAACAATAGAACATGTTATTGAAATAACAATAGGACACGTTATTGAAATAACAATAGGACACATCGTTGAAATAACAATAGGACATGTTATTGAAATAACAATAGGACATGTTATTGAAATAACAATAGGACATGTTATTGAAATAACAAAAGGACATGTTATTGAAGTAACAATAGGACATGTTATTGAAATAACAATAGCAAGACTATCTGAGAAGCTGTAGATATGGCCCCAGTCTGCCCTGAGTGCAGCGGACCTGGGTTTAAATAGTATTTGAAATCTTTCAAACACTGAGCATTTGATGGAGCCTGCCTGAACGTGACATATGGGCGGGGTTTGCACTTTTTAGAGTATCCGATTGGTTCCCTTGTGCCAGGCAAGCTCAATCAAGAGCAACTAAAGTATTTGAAATAGAATAAATACTATTTGAACCCAGGTCTGGAGTCCAGAGGATGTGGGAGCATACCACACTGCAGCCGTCTGTTGGCTCCATCACTGCAGCCGTCTGTTGGCTCCAACACTGCAGCCGTCTGTTGGCTCCAACACTGCAGCCGTCTGTTGGCTCCAACACTGCAGCCGCCTGTTGGCTCCAACACTGCAGCCGTCTGTTGGCTCCAACACTGCAGCCATCTGTTGGCTCCAACACTGCAGCCGTCTGTTGGCTCCAACACTGCAGCCGTCTGTTGGCTCCAACACTGCAGCCGCCTGTTGGCTCCAACACTGCAGCCGCCTGTTGGCTCCAACACTGCAGCCGCCTGTTGGCTCCAACACTGCAGCCGCCTGTTGGCTCCAACACTGCAGCCGTCTGTTGGCTCCAACACTGCAGCCGTCTGTTGGCTCCAACACTGCAGCCGTCTGTTGGCTCCATCACTGCAGCCGTCTGTTGGCTCCATCACTGCAGCCGTCTGTTGGCTCCATCACTGCAGCCGTCTGTTGGCTCCAACACTGCAGCCGTCTGTTGGCTCCAACACTGCAGCCGTCTGTTGGCTCCAACACTGCAGCCGTCTGTTGGCTCCAACACTGCAGCCGTCTGTTGGCTCCAACACTGCAGCCGTCTGTTGGCTCCAACACTGCAGCCGTCTGTTGGCTCCAACACTGCAGCCGTCTGTTGGCTCCAACACAGCTCCTCTATCCCAGCGTTAACTCCATATGTTAGGCCTATCATATTCTTATACAGTAACACCTTCACTGACAATACACATGCTACACCACTTCCATTAAACGACTGAGGACTTCCTTTTTAAAAGGAAATCACTACTTCCTCCCTTTTCAATAAAGCAAGATAGATATGAGAGTGAGGATGATGAAATATCTTTGCTCTAGAGTCCCAAATGGCACCCTATTCCCTACATAGTGCACTACTTTTGACCAGAACCCCTATTTACATTTACATTTTAGTCATTTAACCACTAAGTTACCTACCGTCCCTATGGACCCTAGTCGTAGTGCACTATAAAGGGAATAGAGTGCCATTTGGAATGCAAAGACTCTGTTTTCTTCCTCATTCCACTTCCTGACTATAATGAGTCTTGGGAGGCCTTGATCATCTCTGGCGATGGCAGGAAAAGGCTGTCACAATATCACAGTGGCTTTTGGCGTTTAAAACGTCTGAGGGCATTCTGAGGGAGTGAGTAGAGAGCCGTAGAGGAAGATTGGGGAATCCTTTCCTGTGTGTTCTAGCAGCACTACTGCAGGTGGTGAGGGTTCGATGCAAAGAGACACCCGAGACGACAAAATGGGCTTGTGCGATTCTCGCGCACGCACACACACGCACACACACGCACACACACACACACACAAGAGGTTATGTTTGTACACTCTTCACACCACGAAACAGGCGTTTAGTCTACAATTCGGTAAAAGCCACGGCCCGCTCCCTTACCAAAGTTGAGCTCCTGTTCTCAGCTTATTTCCCCACTTCCTCCTCTGGCTCACAGCAGGACCATTGAATAGCAGGGTGGGGCGGGAATTCAGAGTAATCTAAGGAAGGGATCTCGAGACTGATTCAGTCATTATGAGATGTATGCTGCGGTAGAATGCACCCTCCGTGCCAGCTCATTAGGACACAGTTCCTCTCTCTCTCTAGCCTGATCCCAGATCTGTTGGTGTTTAATCAATAGCCTGGGCCCAGATCTGTTTGTCTCGTGGGACCAGGATAGGAGTTGGCGAGGCAGGACAAACAGAACTGGGACCAGATTGATTAGACAACAAAAACAGATTTTTGGTTCAAACCGCCGTGTCTTTGTGAGACACGGTGTGGGTGAACGGATGATCTCTGCATGTGTACTTCCCACCGTAAAGCACTGAGGAGGAGGTGTTATGGTGTGGGGGTGCTTTGCTGGTGACACTGTCTGTGATTTATTTAGAATTCAAGGCACACTTAACCAGCATGGCTACCACAGCATTCTGCAGCGATATGCCATCCCATCTGGTTTGGGCTTAGTGGGACTATCATTTGTTTTTCAACAGGACAATGACCCAACACACCTCCAGGCTGTGTAAGGGCTATTTTACCAAGAAGGAGAGTAATGGAGTGCTGCATCAGATGACCTGGCCTCCACAATCCCCCGACCTCAACCCAATTGAGATGGTTTGGGATGAGTCGGACGGCAGAGTGAAGGAAAAGCAGCAAACAAGTGCTCAGCATATGTGGGAACTCCTTCAAGACAGTTGGAAAAGCATTCCAGGTGAAGCTGGTTGAGAGAATGCCAAGACTGTGCAAAGCTGTCATCAAGACAAAGGGTGGCTATTTGAAGAATGTTAAATATAAAATATATTTTGATTTGTTTAACACTTTTTTGGTTACTACATGATTCCATATGTGTTATTTCATAGTTTTGATGTCTTCACTATTATTCTACAATGTAGAAAATAGTAAAAATAAAGAAAAACCCTGGAATGAGTAGGTGTGTCCAAACTTTTGACTGGTACTGTGTGTATGTATATATATATATATATATATATATATATATATATATATATATATATATTTATTTTTTTTAATAATATGTTTTTTCACACCATATATAAAAATGTACATGTGAACAAGAACTTACAGGTGCAAACAAACAGGAAGTGTGTCTCCTCTTCCCAGATCTGCATCCTCACATCCCCATCACACATAGCAAAATAACACTTCTAATGCAAACAATAACACAAGTACATACAGTGAGGAAAAAAAATATTTGATCCCCTGCTGATGATGTACGTTTGCCCACTGACAAAGAAATTATCAGTCTATAATTTTAATGGTAGGTTTATTTGAACAGTGAGAGACAGAATAACAAAAATATCCAGAAAAACGCATGTCAAAAATTTTATAAATTGATTCGCATTTTAATGAGGGAAATAAGTATTTGACCCCCCTCTCAATCAGAAAGATTTCTGGCTCCCAGGTGTCTTTTATATAGGTAACGAGCTGAGATTAGGAGCACACTCTTAAAGGGAGTGCTCCTAATCTCAGTTTGTGACCTGTATAAAAGACACCTGTCCACAGAAGCAATCAATCAATCAGATTCCAAACTCTGCACCATGGCCAAGACCAAAGAGCTCTCCAAGGATGTCAGGGACAAGATTGTAGACCTACACAAGGCTGGAATGGGCTACAAGACCATCGCCAAGCAGCTTGGTGAGAAGGTAACAACAGTTGGTGTGATTATTCGCAAATGGAAGAAACACAAAATAACTGTCAATCTCCCTCGGCCTGGGGCTCCATGCAAGATCTCACCTCGTGGAGTTGCAATGATCATGAGAACGGTGAGGAATCAGCCCAGAACTACACGGGAGGATCTTGTCAATGATCTCAAGGCAGCTGGGACCATAGTCACCAATAAAACAATTGGTAACACACTACGCCGTGAAGGACTGAAATCCTGCTGTGCCCGCAAGGTCCCACTGCTCAAGAAAGCACATATACAGGGCCGTCTGAAGTTTGCCAATGAACATCTGAATGATTCAGAGGAGAACTGGGTGAAAGTGTTATGGTCAGATGAGACCAAAATCGAGCTCTTTGGCATCAACTCAACTCGCCGTGTTTGGAGGAGGAGGAATGCTGCCTATGACCCCAAGAACACCATCCCCACCGTCAAACATGGAGGTGGAAACATTATGGTGGTCCTCTGTAGCTCAATTGGTAGAGCATGACGCTTGTAACGCCAGGGTAGTGGGTTCGATCCCCGGGACCACCCATACGTAAAAATATATGCACACATGACTGTAAGTCGCTTTGGATAAAAGCGTCTGCTAAATGGCATATTATTATTATTATTATTATATTATTACTAAGGGGGACAGCACAACTTCACCGCATCAAAGGGACGATGGACGGGGTCATGTGGATGGGTATTCCAGCATGACAATGACCCAAAACACACGACCAAGGCAACAAAGGAGTGGCTCAAGAAGAAGCACATTAAGGTCCTGGAGTGGCCTAGTCAGTCTCCAGACCTTAATCTCATAGAAAATCTGTGGAGGGAGCTGAAGGTTCAAGTTGCCAAACATCAGCCTTGAAACCTAAATGACTTGGAGAAGATCTGCAAAGAGGAGTGGAACAAAATCCCTCCTGAGATGTGTGCAAACCTGGTGGCCAACTACAAGAAACATCTGACCTCTGTGATTGCCAACAAGGGTTTTGCCACCAAGTACTAAGTCATGTTTTGCAGAGGGGTCAAATACTTATTTCCCTCATTAAAATGCAAATCAATTTATAACATTTTTGACATACGTTTTTCTGGATTTTTTGGTTGTTATTCTGTCTCTCACTGTTCAAATAAACCTACCATTAAAATTATAGACTGATCATTTCTTTGTCAGTGGGCAAACGTACAAAATCAGCAGGGGATCAAATACTTTTTTCCCTCACTGTAGCTGAGGTTCTATACACCTACAGCAGGCTAAACTACAACCATGATTATCATGGCTCTGCAAACTGACATAGCTCTAGTCTCGTTGTTGTGTGGTGAAGAAGAAGAGAGGAAGAGAAGAGCGGCTGGGGAGGAATTCAGGCCAAGGGCTTTCACAGAAGTTCTTATCTTAGGGCATCTTCACATAAATTCCAGAATCCAGGGGCAGTTCTGAGCCCAAAAGGAAACATACAGAAACTGAACAACACTCTTAGGAAATGCCATGACAACTGGAAAAATCTGTTTAAACAATTCCATCAGTCTTGCTTGAATCTTACATGGGCCCGGTATTTATGATTGAAGTACTCTAAACTGCTTTCTACTGGCATTCAGTACAGAATCAACATCCCCCTTCTCTGTGGCTCCAACTTTTATATAGTTGCATTGTGTCACATTTGTTTCCCTGCGGTTGCAAGGCATCTGGAAGGCATTTCCTGTAATACACTTGGGGGGGCATTTTGACACACTTTCTACCTCCGGTCCAATGGAATTTGGTCAGCTGTGTCTTAACCATGTCCTGTCACAAGAAAATGTCACAAGTCCAAGTCTATTTTCCTATTCTGTTGTCATTCTCAGTCACGAGGAAGGCAATGGCATGTCATAGAGGCTAAACAATAGGAAAGAAAATGTAGCTTTTGTTTTCAGGAGGGCGGTTGTGATGAGTGTGATTAGAAGGAGTCAGGCGCAGGAGGGTAAATCACAGAATAACAGAGTGTATTCCGTCGTACACGGTTGCGCTGGATAGCTCCAACAAAATATAGGCACAGGGGAACAATCTACCCCGGCAATACAAGGTACGGGTAGCTCCACCGAGCTACACTCAACTCACATAAAACAATCACCCACAAAGACAAGGGGGCCAGAGGGAACACTTATACACGGACTAATGAGGGGATATGAACCAGGTGTGTGTAATTGACAAGACAAGACAAATGGAGTGATGAATAATGGAGCGGCAGTGGCTAGTACTCCGGTGACGACGAACGCCGAAACCTGCCCGAACCAGGAGGGGAGGCAGCCTCGGCGGAGGTCGTGACAGTGTGTGTGTGTGTGTGTGTGTGTGTGTGTGTGTGTGTGTGTGTGTGTGTGTGTGTGTGTGTGTGTGTGTGTGTGTGTGTGTGTGTGTGTGCCTCGGTGGAGGTCGTGACATCAGTCAGGTTCCAGTCTCTGTATGAGGAAGACGAAGAGGAGCAGCTCAGCAAGCAGCGTCAATTATACACTGAAGAAAAATATAAACGCAACATGCAACAATTTCAAAGATTTTACTGAGTTACAGTTCATATAAGGAAATCAGTCAATTGAAATAATATTCATTAGGCCCTAGTCTATGGATTTCACATGACTGGGAATACAGATATGCATCTGTTGGTCACAGATACCTTTAAAAAAAAAGTAGGGGCGTGGGATCAGAAAACCAGTCAGTATCTGGTGTGACCACCATTTGCCCCTCATGCAGCGCGACACATCTCCTTCACATAGAGTTGATCAGGCTGTTGATTGTGGCCTGTGGAATGTTGTCCCACTCCTCTTCAATGGCTGTGCGAAGTTGCTGGATATTAGCGGGAACAGGAACAGGTTGTTGTACACGTTGATCCAGAGCATTCCAAACATGCTCAATGGGTGACATGTCTCGTGAGTATGCAGGCCAAAGAAGAACTGGGACATGGGGCCGTGCATTATCATGCTTAAACATGAGGTGATGGCGGTGAATGAATGGCACGACAATGGGCCGAGGGATCTCGTCACGGTATCTCTATGCATTCAAATTGCCATCGATAAAATGCAATTGTGTTTGTTGTCCGGAGCTTATGCCTGCCCATACCATAACCATAACTACAGTCAGGTCAAGACCCTGGTGAGGATGACAAGCATGCAGATGAGCTTCCCTGAGACATTTTCTGACAGTTTGTGCAGAAATTCTTTGATTGTGCAAACCCACAGTTTCATCAGCTGTCAGGGTGGCTGGTCTCAGACGATCCTGCAGGTGAAGAAGCCGGATGTGGAGGTCCTGGGCTGGCGTGGTTACATTTGGTCTGCGATTGTGAGGCTGATTGGACGTACTGCCAAATTCCCCAAAACGACGTTGAAGGCGGCTTATGGTAGAGAAATTAACATTAAATTCTCTGGCAACAGCTCTGGTGGACATTCCTGCAGTCAGCATGCCAATTGCACAGTCCCTCAAAACTATAGTTGTGTGACAAAACCGCACATTTTAGAGTGGCCTTTTATTGTCCCCAGCACAAGGTGCACCTGTGTAATGATCATGCTGTTTAATCAGCTTCTTGATATGCCACACCTGTCAGGTGGATGGATTATCTTGGCAAAGGAGAAATGCTCACTAACAGGTATGTAAACAGATTTGTGCACAAAATATGATAAAAAATATGCGTATGGAACATTTCTGGGATCTTTTATATAAGCTCATGAAACATGGGGCCAACACTTTACATGTCACATTTAATTTTTTTGTTCGGTATACTTTGCCTGTGTAGTTTCAAAGTAATGGAGGGAAAATAGTGGCTCAAACCACATTGGAGCATTTCAGATGCCTTACATCCATCAGATCAGGCAGCTTATTGTGGATGTCTGACTTTACTGTCACTGTGGGTAAATCAAGTCGATATGTGTCACCGACAACCGAAAGCGTGGTTTAAATGAGGATCTTTAGCTGTACACACCAGCTGGCATATCTAAAGGTTTAGTGATTTTGCAAGATGAAGAGCAGGTTAAAGGTTAAATGAGTCCAAACATTTTGTTAGATGAGACAATTCCAGAGAAACAAAACGATATAAAGGGAAAATGGGAGCTCCCATATCCTGCGACGTTGCCAGTTTAGTGTATCTCTGTGTTTACAGCTAAAGGAATCAGCTCTCCTCAGCTCTCCTCACTGACTTACTACTACTATCTTGTTACTACTGTCTACCGTCTTACTACTACTGTCTACTGTCTTACTACTACTGTCTACTGTCTTACTACTACTGTCTACTGTCTTACTACTACTGTCTACTGTCTTACTACTACTGTCTACTGTCTTACTACTACTGTCTTACTACTACTGTCTACTGTCTTACTACTACTGTCTACTGTCTTACTACTACTGTCTACTGTCTTACTACTACTGTCTACTGTCTTACTACTACTGTCTACTGTCTTACTACTACTGTCTACCATCTTACTACTATTGTCTGACTACTACTGTCTACTGTGTTACTACTACTGTCTACCATCTTACTACTATTGTCTGACTACTACTGTCTACTGTCTTACTACTACTGTCTACTGTCTTACTAATACTGTCTGCTGTCTTACTACTACTGTCTACTGTCTTACTACTACTGTCTACCATCTTACTACTACTGTCTACTGTCTTACTACTACTGTCTTACTACTACTGTCTACCGTCTTACTACTACTGTCTACTGTCTTACTACTACTGTCTACCGTCTTACTACTACTGTCTACTGTCTTACTACTACTGTCTACCATCTTACTACTACTGTCTACCATCTTACTACTACTGTCTACCATCTTACTACTATTGTCTGACTACTACTGTCTACTGTCTTACTACTACTGTCTACTGTCTGACTACTACTGTCTACTGTCTTACTACTACTGTCTACTGTCTTACTACTACTGTCTACTGTCTTACTACTACTACTGTCTTACTACTACTGTCTACTGTCTTACTACTACTGTCTACTGTCTTACTACTACTGTCTACTGTCTTACTACTACTGTCTACTGTCTTACTACTACTGTCTACCGTCTTACTACTACTGTCTACTGTCTTACTACTACTGTCTACTGTCTTACTACTACTGTCTACTGTCTTACTACTACTGTCTACTGTCTTACTACTACTAATGTCTTACTACTACTGTCTACTGTCTTACTACTACTGTCTACTGTCTTACTACTACTGTCTTACTACTACTGTCTTACTACTACTGTCTACTGTCTTACTACTACTGTCTACTGTCTTACTACTACTGTCTACTGTCTTACTACTACTGTCTACTGTCTTACTACTACTGTCTTACTACTACTGTCTTACTACTACTGTCTACTGTCTTACTACTACTGTCTACTGTCTTACTACTACTGTCTTACTACTACTGTCTTACTACTACTGTCTACTGTCTTACTACTACTGTCTACTGTCTTACTACTACTGTCTACTGTCTTACTACTACTGTCTACTGTCTTACTACTACTGTCTACTGTCTTACTACTACTAATGTCTTACTACTACTGTCTACTGTCTTACTACTACTGTCTTACTACTACTGTCTACTGTCTTACTACTACTGTCTACTGTCTTACTACTACTGTCTACTGTCTTACTACTACTGTCTACTGTCTTACTACTACTGTCTACTGTTTTACTACTACTGTCTTACTACTACTGTCTACTGTCTTACTACTACTGTCTACCGTCTTACTACTACTGTTTTACTACTACTGTCTTACTACTACTGTCTACTGTCTTACTACTACTGTCTACTGTCTTACTACTACTGTCTACTGTCTTACTACTACTGTCTACTGTCTTACTACTACTAATGTCTTACTACTACTGTCTACTGTCTTACTACTACTGTCTTACTACTACTGTCTACTGTCTTACTACTACTGTCTACTGTCTTACTACTACTGTCTACTGTCTTACTACTACTGTCTACTGTTTTACTACTACTGTCTTACTACTACTGTCTACTGTCTTACTACTACTGTCTACCGTCTTACTACTACTGTTTTACTACTACTGTCTTACTACTACTGTCTACTGTCTTACTACTACTGTCTACTGTCTTACTACTACTGTCTACTGTTTTACTACTACTGTCTTACTACTACTGTCTACTGTCTTACTACTACTGTCTACTGTCTTACTACTACTGTCTACTGTCTTACTACTACTGTCTACTGTCTTACTACTACTGTCTTACTACTACTGTCTACTGTCTTACTACTACTGTCTACTGTCTTACTACTACTGTCTACTGTCTTACTACTACTGTCTACTGTCTACTGTCTTACTACTACTGTCTACTGTCTTACTACTACTGTCTACTGTCTTACTACTACTGTCTTACTACTACTGTCTACTGTCTTACTACTACTGTCTACTGTCTTACTACTACTGTCTTACTACTACTGTCTACTGTCTTACTACTACTGTCTACTGTCTTACTACTACTGTCTACTGTCTTACTACTACTGTCTACTGTCTTACTACTACTGTCTACTGTCTTACTACTACTGTCTACTGTCTTACTACTACTGTCTACTGTCTTACTACTACTGTCTACTGTCTTACTACTACTGTCTACTGTCTTACTACTACTGTCTACTGTCTTACTACTACTGTCTACTGTCTTACTACTACTGTCTACTGTTTTACTACTACTGTCTTACTACTACTGTCTACTGTCTTACTACTACTGTCTACCGTCTTACTACTACTGTTTTACTACTACTGTCTTACTACTACTGTCTACTGTCTTACTACTACTGTCTACTGTCTTACTACTACTGTCTACTGTTTTACTACTACTGTCTTACTACTACTGTCTACTGTCTTACTACTACTGTCTACTGTCTTACTACTACTGTCTACTGTTTTACTACTACTGTCTTACTACTACTGTCTACTGTCTTACTACTACTGTCTACTGTCTTACTACTACTGTCTACTGTCTTACTACTACTGTCTACTGTTTTACTACTACTGTCTTACTACTACTGTCTACTGTCTTACTACTACTGTCTACCGTCTTACTACTACTGTTTTACTACTACTGTCTTACTACTACTGTCTACTGTCTTACTACTACTGTCTACTGTCTTACTACTACTGTCTACTGTTTTACTACTACTGTCTTACTACTACTGTCTACTGTCTTACTACTACTGTCTACTGTCTTACTACTACTAATGTCTTACTACTACTGTCTACTGTCTTACTACTACTGTCTTACTACTACTGTCTACTGTCTTACTACTACTGTCTACTGTCTTACTACTACTGTCTACTGTCTTACTACTACTGTCTACTGTCTTACTACTACTGTCTACTGTTTTACTACTACTGTCTACTGTCTTACTACTATTGTCTTACTACTACTGTCTAATACTGTTTGTGCAATATTGTTGTATCTCGCCCAGTTATGCTAATTAGCCATATTAGAATGTAACTGAACAGAGAGAGAGAAAGGAAGAAAACTCATTTCTGGCATCTGTTACTACCCCAGGCAGTTCACTCATATTTAATTAAACATAAATAATTTAAATGTAACTCATAGTTTCATATTCATAGATCTCTCCGTCTACTGTCTTAATTTTTTATTTTGATTTAACCTTTATTTAACCAGGTAAGACCCATTGAGCTTAAAAACCTATTTTGCGAGGGCGACCTGGCAAGAAGGCAAAACAGGGAAATAGCAGCGTGTACATAAAGTATTACAGAAAAATACAAAATACAAAAGACAAAGTTACAGATACAATTGAAGATTAGAAACAACTGCAGCTGTCACAAACAGTGTTGTCGATCAGAGTCTTAAAAACAGGCGAGGACACTAACTCCCCGAACTTTAATATCTTTTGAAGCATGTTCCAGGATGAAGGGGCATTATGGGAAAAATAGTGTTTCCCCATCTCAGTTGTAGCCTTAGGAACAGACAAGGACAGCAGCGACTGTGAACAAAGACTGTATTGAGAGACTGATCGGGTCAGTAAGGAACGGAGATACAAAGGGAGTTGTCCTATCAATGCTTTGTACACAAAAGTGTACCAGTGCTTTAGCCTCTTGGTGTAGAGAGAGGTCCATTGCGCCATAGCACACAAATCACAGTGATGGGTGAGTGATCAAAGCTTTTGTAATAAATCTTATAGCACAATGATACACTGTGTCCAGAGTTGTTAAGGCACTTGCTTAGGCATATAAAAACACAAACTACACAAAAACCTCTGCCTGCCCTGACCCTACACAAAAATGTATGCACGCATGACTGTAAGTCGCTTTGGATAAAAGCGTCTGCTAAATGGCATATTATTATTATTATTATTATTATTATTATTATTATTATTATTATTATTATATAGACACTATCACCATAATCCAGCACTGATAAAGTGCTTTGAACAAGACCTTTCTGACTAACATTGAAAAGCAAGATTTGTTCCTAAAATAGAAACCCAATTTCAACTTCAGTTTCTTGGTCAAGTTATCAATGTGCTGTTTAAAATTCAGCTTTTCATCTAACCAAATCCCAAGATACTTATGGGAGGTGACCCTATACATTTACTGGCCTTTTATAGTTTAAATCTGAAAGTGACTCCATCTGTTTACTTTCAGGGAAGAGAAAACCATTTTTTTTTAAAAATCATTGCATTAAGCACAGGTTTCAATTAAAAAAGCTGCCTTTGAATAACATCAAAATCCAACTGTAAGTCCTGAAGAGCATTCTCAATATTAGATGCGCTAGAATAAATAATTGAGTAATCAGCAAACAGATGGAGATTTGCAGAGTCAACAGTCTTCCCTATGTAATTTATATACAGTGTAAAAAGGTTCGGACCTAAAGTTGAGCCCTGGGGAACTCCTTTTGTAAGCCTTCGAAACTCAGATTTCATACCCTCCTGTGCTACACACTGTGTTCTGTCAGAATTGTAGTTTTGAAACCAATCCAATGCAGGATCACTTAAACCAACCTTTTTTAGTCGATACAACAGCAGGGCATGGTCAACAGTGTCGAAGGCCTTCGATAAGTCAATAAAAAGTGAAACACAGTGATGTTTCTTGTCCTGAGCATCTAGAATATCACATACAACCTTACTTACTGCAGTAATTGTACTATGCTTGGCTCTAAAAACCTGACTGGAATTGAGATAAAACTGAGTTATTGTAAAGAAAGTCTTTCAACTGTGAGTTCACCAGGTTTTTCCAAAACTTTTCCCAGTGCAGACAGTTTAGATATGGGAAGATAGTTATCCAACTGGGACGGATCTCCAGCCTTATGTAAAGGGGTGACGTAGGCTGCTTTCCAGACTTTTGGAATGGTATTACTCACTAATAAAATATCTAATATATGAGTGAGAGGGGCAGCAATGATCACTGCACCAATTTTTTGAATATATGGGGTTTAATTCATCCGGGCCAGCCGTTTTCTTAATATCAATAGATTTGAGTGCCTTTACAACTTCTGAAAGCTCAATCTCTGTCAAATGAAATAGATTAAGCATAGGCCGTCATGCGGCAGTTTCATTCACAGCTTCATTTGAGATGTTAGGAAGGAGTTCATTATCAAATAAATACCCAGCTTTAGCAAAATGCTAATTAACCTCAATATCGGTGTCCCTATATCAGGACGGTTGCTGCTCAATATGTGACTAGAATTGTAAACAACGCCAACTTTCCGGGACATAGACATGTCTTATATATATCACGTTTCAGGAGAAGACCCAGATGCAGACAGTGTCGAAGTAACAAAAGTTTATTACAAAAACAGGGGGCAGGCAAACGACAGGTCAAGGGCAGGCAGAGGTCAGTAATCCAGATCAGAGTCCAAAAGGTACAGAACGGCAGGCAGTCTCAGGGTCAGGGCAGGCAGAGGTCAATAATCCAGGGTGGAGTGACAAGGTACAGAATGGCAGGCAGGCAGAATGGTCAAAACTTGAGAAAGACAGGCGCAAGGGGGAAAACGCTGGTAGGCTTGACGAAACAAAACGAACTGGCAACAGACAAACAGAGAACACAGGTATAAATACACAGGGGATAATGGGGAAGATGGGCGACACCTGGAGGGGGGTGGAGACAATCACAAAGACAGGTGAAACAGATCAGGGTGTGACCATATGGGCAGAAAGCTTAAATTCTTGTTAATCTAACTGCAGTGTCCAATTTACAGCAGCTATTACAGCGAAACAATACCATGCTATTGTTTGAGGAGAGGGCACAACAACAAAACCCTTTTGCCACAGCAACTGGTTTGATACATTCACCTCTGAAGGTAAATAATGTACTTACATTCAGTAATCTTGCTCTGATTCTACAGTTGAAACCCCTGCTGTCTCTGGCTCCAGCCATCTAGATGTGTGAAGGTTAGTGTATTTACTGTAGGGAAGCTTATGATCCATCATTTATGACATTCCTGGGAGAGTGTAAACATACATTTTATATTACCATAGCATTTTTAGTATGTTCTCTATAGTTATGTACTTGAAAATGTATAAATTGACCAATTCTGAAAATTTGGGAAAACTCCTGGCAGATTTGATTCAAAATGTTGTGTAGTAATGTAATTTTTCACTGGATCAGTCTGAAACTTTGCACAAACAATGCTGCCATCATGTGGACAAAATCTAAATTATACCTAGATTCCTACATCACTGTCTGGCCTTTCTCTTGCATTTCAAAGATGATGCAACAAAAAATAAAATAGAAAACGCATGTTTTTTTGTTTGTATTATCTTTTATCAGATCTAATGTGTTATATTCTCCTACATTAATTTCACATTTCCACAAACTTCAAAGTGTTTCCTTTTAAATGGTACCAAGAACATGCATATCCTTGCTTCAGGTCCTGAGCTACAGGCAGTTTGATTTTGGTATGTCATTTTAGGCGAAAATTGAAAGAAAAAGGTACGATCCTTAAGAGGTTTTAAACATGTCAAGCAGTTTATTCTTGTCATCCATTGAATTTGAGGTCAATTTCAGCGGAAGACCAGAGGAGTCCGTGTTAGCGTTCATGGATTTAATGGTTTTCCATCATTTCGTCGGGTTATTGAGGTTTGCCTTGGTAGATTTGTAATAGAAGCTAGATTTGCATTTCCATATTAACAAGGTGCACTTACAGTGGGGAAAAAAAGTATTTAGTCAGCCACCAATTGTGCAAGTTCTACCACTTAAAAAGATGAGAGAGGCCTGTAATTTTCATCATAGGTACACGTCAACTATGACAGACAAAATGAGAATTTTTTTTCTCCAGAAAATCACATTGTAGGATTTTTAATGAATTTATTTGCAAATGATGGTGGAAAATAAGTATTTGGTCACCTACAAACAAGCAAGATTTCTGGCTCTCACAGACCTGTAACTTCTTCTTTAAGAGGCTCCTCTGTCCTCCACTCGTTACCTCCACGCAAGATCTCACCCCGTGGGGTCAAAATGATCACAAGACAAAATCCCAGAACCACACGGGGGGACCTAGTGAATGACCTGCAGAGAGCTGGGACCTAAGTAACAAAGCCTACCATCAGTAACACACTACGCCGCCAGGGACTCAAATCCTGCAGTGCCAGACGTGTCCCCCTGCTTAAGCCAGTACATGTCCAGGCCCGTCTGAAGTTTGCTAGAGTGCATTTGGATGATCCAGAAGAGGATTGGGAGAATGTCATATGGTCAGATGAAACCAAAATAGAACTTTTGGTAAAAACTCAACTCGTCGTGTTTGGAGGACAAAGAATGCTGAGTTGCATCCAAAGAACACCATACCTACTGTGAAGCATGGGGGTGGAAACATCATGCTTTGGGGCTGTTTTTTCTGCAAAGGGACCAGGACGACTGATCCGTGTAAAGGAAAGAATGAATGGGGCCATGTATCGTGAGATTTTGAGTGAAAACCTCCTTCCATCAGCAAGGGCATTGAAGATGAAACGTGGCTGGGTCTTTCAGCATGACAATGATCCCAAACACACCGCCCAGGCAACGAAGGAGTGGCTTCGTAAGAAGCATTTCAAGGTCCTGGAGTGGCCTAGCCAGTCTCCAGATCTCAACCCCATAGAAAATCTTTGGAGGGAGTTGAAAGTCCGTGTTGCCCAGCGACAGCCCCAAAACATCACTGCTCTAGAGGAGATCTGCATGGAGGAATGGGCCAAAATACCAGCAACAGTGTGTGAAAACCTTGTGAAGACTTACAGAAAACGTTTGACCTGTGTCATTGCCAACAAAGGGTATATAACAAAGTATGGAGAAACTTTTGTTATTGACCAAATACTTATTTTCCACCATAATTTGCAAATAAATTCATAAAAAATCCTACAATGTGATTTTCTGGATTTTTTTCTCTCATTTTGTCTGTCATAGTTGACGTGTACCTATGATGAAATCCCTGGTTCCACCCCCAATAAATACTCTCTACTGTCTTACTAATACTGTCTACTGTCTTACTACTACTGTCTTACTACTACTGTCTACTGTCTTACTACTACTGTCTACTGTCTTACTACTACTGTCTTACTACTACTGTCTGCCATCTTACTACTATTGTCTGACTACTACTGTCTACTGTCTTACTACTACTGTCTTACTACTACTGTCTTACTACTACTGTCTACTGTCTTACTACTACTGTCTTACTACTACTGTCTACCGTCTTACTAATACTGTCTACTGTCTTACTACTACTGTCTTACTACTACTGTCTACTGTCTTACTACTACTGTCTTACTACTACTGTCTTACTACTACTGTCTACCGTCTTACTAATACTGTCTACTGTCTTACTACTACTGTCTTACTACTACTATCTGCTATCTTACTACTACTGTCTACTGTCTTACTACTACTGTCTACTGTCTTACTACTACTGTCTACTGTCTTACTACTACTGTCTTACTACTACTGTCTACTGTCTTACTACTACTGTCTACTGTCTTACTACTACTGTCTACTGTCTTACTACTACTGTCTACTGTCTTACTACTACTGTCTATTGTCTTACTACTACTGTCTACTGTCTTACTACTACTGTCTACTGTCTTACTACTACTGTCTACTGTCTTACTACTACTGTCTTACTACTACTGTCTACTGTCTTACTACTAATGTATGCTGTCTTACTACTACTGTCTACTGTCTTACTACTAGTGTCTACTGTCTTACTACTAATGTATGCTGTCTTACTACTACTGTCTACTGTCTTACTACTAGTGTCTACTGTCTTGCTACTACTCTCTGCTGTCTTACTACTACTGTCTACTGTCTTACTACTAATGTCTACTGTCTTACTACTAGTGTCTACTGTCTTGCTACTACTCTCTGCTGTCTTACTACTACTGTCTACTGTCTTACTACTACTGTCTACTGTCTTACTACTACTGTCTTACTACTACTGTCTACTGTCTTACTACTACTGTCTACCATCTTACTACTATTGTCTTACTACTACTGTCTACTGTCTTGCTACTACTGTCTACTGTCTTACTACTACTGTCTACTGTCTTACTACTAATGTCTACTGTCTTACTACTACTGTCTTACTACTACTGTCTACTGTCTTACTACTACTGTCTACTGTCTTACTACTACTGTCTACTGTCTTACTACTACTTACTACTGTCTTACTAATACTGTCTGCTGTCTTACTACTACTGTCTACTGTCTTACTAATACTCTCTACTGTCATACTACTACTGTCTACTGTCTTACTACTACTTACTACTGTCTTACTAATACTGTCTGCTGTCTTACTACTACTGTCTACTGTCTTACTAATACTCTCTACTGTCGTACTACTACTGTCTACTGTCTTACTACTAATGTCTACTGTCTTACTACTAATGTCTACTGTCTTACTACTACTGTCTACTGTCTTACTACTACTGTCTACTGTCGTACTACTACTGTCTACTGTCTTACTACTAATGTCTACTGTCTTACTACTACTGTCTACTGTCTTACTACTAATGTCTACTGTCTTACTACTAATGTCTACTGTCTTACTACTACTGTCTACTGTCTTACTACTACTTACTACTGTCTTACTAATACTGTCTGCTGTCTTACTACTACTGTCTACTGTCTTACTACTACTGTCTACTGTCTTACTACTACTGTCTACTGTCTTACTACTACTGTCTACTGTCTTACTACTACTGTCTACTGTCTTACTACTACTGTCTACTGTCTTACTACTACTAATGTCTTACTACTACTGTCTACTGTCTTACTACTACTGTCTACTGTCTTACTACTACTGTCTACTGTCTTACTACTACTGTCTACTGTCTTACTACTACTGTCTACTGTCTTACTACTACTGTCTACTGTCTTACTACTACTGTCTGCTGTCTTACTACTACTAATGTCTTACTACTACTGTCTACTGTCTTACTACTACTGTCTACTGTCTTACTACTACTGTCTACTGTCTTACTACTACTGTCTACTGTCTTACTACTACTGTCTACCGTCTTACTACTACTGTCTTACTACTACTGTCTACTGTCTTACTACTACTGTCTTACTACTACTGTCTACTGTCTTACTACTACTGTCTACTGTCTTACTACTACTGTCTACTGTCTTACTACTACTGTCTTACTACTACTGTCTTACTACTACTGTCTACTGTCTCACTACTACTGTCTACTGTCTTACTACTACTGTCTTACTACTACTGTCTACTGTCTTACTACTACTGTCTTACTACTACTGTCTACTGTCTTACTACTACTGTCTACTGTCTCACTACTACTGTCTACTGTCTTACTACTACTGTCTACTGTCTTACTACTACTGTCTACTGTCTTACTACTACTGTCTACTGTCTTACTACTACTGTCTACTGTCTTACTACTACTGTCTACTGTCTCACTACTACTGTCTACTGTCTTACTACTACTGTCTACTGTCTTACTACTACTGTCTACTGTCTTACTACTACTGTCTACTGTCTTACTACTACTGTCTTACTACTACTGTCTACTGTCTCACTACTACTGTCTACTGTCTTACTACTACTGTCTACTGTCTTACTACTACTGTCTACTGTCTTACTACTACTGTCTTACTACTACTGTCTTACTACTACTGTCTACTGTCTCACTACTAATGTCTACTGTCTTACTACTACTAATGTCTTACTACTACTGTCTACTGTCTTAATACTACTGTCTTACTACTACTGTCTACTGTCTTACTACTACTGTCTACTGTCTTACTACTATTGTCTTACTACTACTGTCTAATACTGTTTGTGCAATATTGTTGTATCTCGCCCAGTTATGCTAATTAGCCATATTGGAATGTAACTGAACAGAGAGAGAGAAAGGAAGAAAGCTCAGTCTGGCATCTGCTACTACCCCAGGCAGTTCACTCATATTTAATTAAACATAAATAATTCATATATCTATCGATGTACGTGCTTGCTAATTGGCAGGCTACTTGGTCTGTATGAAGTCTATTCTGTACGACACTGCATGTAGTACAGCATGTGGACACCTGCTAGTCAAATATCTCGTTCCAAAATCATGGGCATTAATATGGAGTTGGTCCCCCCTTTGCTGCTATAACAGCCTCCACTCTTCTGGGAAGGCTTTCCACTAGATGTTGGAACATTGCTGCAGGGGACTTGCTTCCATTCAGCCACAAGAGCATTTAGTGAGGTAGGTCACTGTTTTTGGGCGATTAGGCCTGGCTCGCAGTCGGCGTTCCATTTCATCCCAAAGGTGTTTGATTGGGGTTGAGGTCAGAGCTCTGTGCAGGCCAGTCAAGTTTTTCCACACCAATCTCGACAAACCACTTTGTGCACGGGGGTCATTGTCATGCTGAAACAGGAAAGGGCCTTCCCCAAACTGTTGCCACAATGTTGGAAGCACAGAATCATCTAGAATGTCATTGTATGCTGTAGCCTTAAGATTTCCCTTCCCTGGAACTAAGGGGCCTAGCCCGAACCATGAAAAACAGCACCAGACCATTATTCTTCCTCCACCCAACTTTAAAGTTGGCACTATGCATTGGGGCAGGTAGCGTTCTCCTGGCATCCGCCAAACCCAGACTTGTTCATCGGACTGCCAGATGATGATTCATCACTCCAGAGAATGCGTTTCCACTGCTCCAGAGTCCAATGGCGGCGAGCTTTACACCATTCCAGCCGACGTTTGGCATTGTGCATGGTGATCTTAGGCTTGTGTGTGGCTGCTCGGCCATGCAACACATTTTATGAAGCTCCGACAAACAGTTATCGTGGTGACATTGCTTCCAGAGGCAGTTTGGAACTCGGTAGTGAGTGTTGCAACTGAGGACAGACGATTTTTACGCGCTTCAGCACTCGCCGGTCCCGTTTCTGTGAGCTTGTGTGGCCTACCACTTTGCGGCTGAGCCGTTGTTGCTCCTAGACGTTTCCACTTCACAATAACAGCACTTACAGTTGACCGGGGGCAGCTCTAGCAGGGCAGAAATTTGACGAACTGACTTATTGGAAAGGTGGTGTCGTATCGAGTAAATGCTGGCAATTATTGCTGATAAACAAAGGAGTCTGCTCATACTGAACTTGGATCATAAGGTTTATTCATATCACAAGCTTCAGCATAAGTGACAGATGTCATGACATCCGGAGAGCAGTGTCCTCCAATTGTAATGGCTGCTCTGGCCCCCTGTGCCTCCAGCATATACTTATAAACAATGTAAAAATATGGGTTGCTCCCTCTGCGGTCCAATCACCGGTCTCCCCTGGGGCGTCACCCTAAAAATGGCTACTTTTGACCTAACATAAACAACATTCTTTCAGTTCCACTTAAAACCATTAACAAAGACATAATCCTAATACACTACAGTGGCTTCCTATGACAGTGCCACGTTGAAAGTCACTGAGCTCTTCAGTACGGGCCATTCTACTGCCAATGTTTGTCTGTGGAGATTGCATGGCTGTGTGCTTGATTTTATTCAGTTTTCAGCATTGAGTGTGGCTGAAATAGCCGAATCCACTAATTTGACAACATAGTGTTATATCGAGCTTGTTTTTGTTTATATATCTGCATATATCAGATTAAACCTCATCATTATGCGTCATTAGCCCTGAATATATTCTGAACATAAATCAGTCTGCTGACATCATGCCTTAAACATTTGCTTCCTTTTGATTAATCCTGAACTGAAATCATCATGCTGTGCTGCTATTTTTATTGACTTGGCCAAAGCTTTTGATACGGTAGACCATTCCATTCTTGTGGGCCGGCTAAGGAGTATTGGTGTCTCTGAGGGGTCTTTGGCCTGGTTTGCTAACTACCTCTCTCAAAGAGTGCAGTGTATAAAGTCAGAACATCTGCTGTCTCAGCCACTGCCTGTCACCAAGGGAGTACCCCAAGGCTCCATCCTAGGCCCCACGCTCTTCTCAATTTACATCAACAACATAGCTCAGGCAGTAGGAAGCTTTCTCATCCATTTATATGCAGATGATACAGTCTTATACTCAGCTGGACCCTCCCCGGATTTTGTGTTAAACGCTCTACAACAAAGCTTTCTTAGGGCCCAACAAGCTTTCTCTGCCCTTAACCTTGTTCTGAACACCTCCAAAACAAAGGTCATGTGGTTCAGTAAGAAGAATGCCCCTCTCCCCACCGGTGTGATTACTACCTCTGAGGGTTTAGAGCTTGAGGTAGTCACCTCATACAAGTCCTTGGGAGTATGGCTAGACTGTCCACTGTCCTTCTCTTAGCACATATCAAAGCTGCAGGCTAAGGTTACATCTAGACTTGGTTTCCTCTATTGTAATCGCTCCTCTTTCACCCCAGCTGCCAAACTAACCCTGATTCAGATGACCATCCTACCCATGCTAGATTACGGCAACCTAATTTATAGATCGGCAGGTAAGGGTGCTCTCGAGCGGCTAGATGTTCTTTACCATTCAGCCATCAGATTTGCCACCAATGCTCCTTATAGGTCACATCACTGCACTCTATATTCCTCTGTAAACTGGTCATCTCTGTATACCCGACGCAAGACCCACTGGTTGATGCTTATTTATAAAACCCTCTTAGGCCTCACTCCCCCCTATCTGAGATACCTACTGCAGCCCTCATCCTCCACATACAACACCCGTTCTGCCAGTCACATTCTGTTAAAGGTCCCCAAAGCACACACATCCCTGGGTCGCTCCTCTTTTCAGTTCGCTGCAGCTAGCGACTGGAACGAGCTGCAAAAAAACACTCAAACTGGACAGTTTTATCTCCATCTCTTCATTCAAAGACTCAATCATGGACACTCTTACTGGCAGTTGTGGCTGCTTCGCGTGATGTATTGTTGTCTCTACCTTCTTGCCCTTTGTGCTGTTGTCTGTGCCCAATAATGTTTGTACCATGTTTTGTGCTGCTGCCATGTTGTGTTGCTACAATGTTGTTGTCATGTGGTGTTGCTACCATGCTGTGTTGTCATGTGGTGTTGCTACCATGCTGTGTTGTCATGTGGTGTTGCTACCATGCTGTGTTGTCATGTGGTGTTACTACCATGCTGTGTTGTCATGTGGTGTTGCTACCATGCTGTGTTGTCATGTGGTGTTGCTACCATGCTGTGTTGTCATGTGGTGTTGCTACCATGCTGTGTTGTCATGTGGTGTTGATACCATGCTGTGTTGTCATGTGGTGTTGCTACCATGCTGTGTTGTCATGTGGTGTTGCTACCATGCTGTGTTGTTGTTCTTAGGTCTCTCTTTATGTAGTGTTGTGGTGTCTCTCTTTATGTAGTGTTGTGGTGTCTCTCTTTATGTAGTGTTGTGGCGTCTCTCTTTATGTAGTGTTGTGGCGTCTCTCTTTATGTAGTGTTGTGGTGTCTCTCTTTATGTAGTGTTGTGGTGTCTCTCTTTATGTAGTGTTGTGGTGTCTCTCTTTATGTAGTGTTGTGGTGTCTCTCTTTATGTAGTGTTGTGGCGTCTCTCTTTGTGTAGTGTTGTGGTGTCTCTCTTTATGTAGTGTTGTGGTGTCTCTCTTTATGTAGTGTTGTGGTGTCTCTCTTTATGTAGTGTTGTGGTGTCTCTCTTTATGTAGTGTTGTGGTGTCTCTCTTTATGTAGTGTTGTGGTGTCTCTCTTTATGTAGTGTTGTGGTGTCTCTCTTTATGTAGTGTTGTGGTGTCTCTCTTTATGTAGTGTTGTGGTGTCTCTCTTTATGTAGTGTTGTGGTGTCTCTCTTTATGTAGTGTTGTGGTGTCTCTCTTTATGTAGTGTTGTGGTGTCTCTCTTTATGTAGTGTTGTGGCGTCTCTCTTTATGTAGTGTTGTGGCGTCTCTCTTTATGTAGTGTTGTGGTGTCTCTCTTTATGTAGTGTTGTGGTGTCTCTCTTTATGTAGTGTTGTGGTGTCTCTCTTTATGTAGTGTTGTGGTGTCTCTCTTTATGTAGTGTTGTGGCGTCTCTCTTTGTGTAGTGTTGTGGTGTCTCTCTTTATGTAGTGTTGTGGCGTCTCTCTTTATGTAGTGTTGTGGTGTCTCTCTTTATGTAGTGTTGTGGTGTCTCTCTTTATGTAGTGTTGTGGTGTCTCTCTTTATGTAGTGTTGTGGTGTCTCTCTTTATGTAGTGTTGTGGCGTCTCTCTTTGTGTAGTGTTGTGGTGTCTCTCTTTATGTAGTGTTGTGGTGTCTCTCTTTATGTAGTGTTGTGGTGTCTCTCTTTATGTAGTGTTGTGGTGTCTCTCTTTATGTAGTGTTGTGGTGTCTCTCTTTATGTAGTGTTGTGGTGTCTCTCTTTATGTAGTGTTGTGGTGTCTCTCTTTATGTAGTGTTGTGGTGTCTCTCTTTATGTAGTGTTGTGGTGTCTCTCTTTATGTAGTGTTGTGGTGTCTCTCTTTATGTAGTGTTGTGGTGTCTCTCTTTATGTAGTGTTGTGGTGTCTCTCTTTATGTAGTGTTGTGGTGTCTCTCTTTATGTAGTGTTGTGGTGTCTTTATGTAGTGTTGTGGCGTCTCTCTTTATGTAGTGTTGTGGTGTCTCTCTTTATGTAATGTTGTAGTGTCTCTCTTTATGTAGTGTTGTGGTGTCTCTCTTTATGTAGTGTTGTGGTGTCTCTCTTTATGTAGTGTTGTGGTGTCTCTCTTTATGTAGTGTTGTGGTGTCTCTCTTTATGTAGTGTTGTGGTGTCTCTCTTTATGTAGTGTTGTGGTGTCTCTCTTTATGTAGTGTTGTGGCGTCTCTCTTTATGTAGTGTTGTGGTGTCTCTCTTTATGTAGTGTTGTGGTGTCTCTCTTTATGTAGTGTTGTGGTGTCTCTCTTTATGTAGTGTTGTGGTGTCTCTCTTTATGTAGTGTTGTGGTGTCTCTCTTTATGTAGTGTTGTGGCGTCTCTCTTTATGTAGTGTTGTGGCATCTCTCTTTATGTAGTGTTGTGGTGTCTCTCTTTATGTAGTGTTGTGGTGTCTCTCTTTATGTAGTGTTGTGGTGTCTCTCTTTATGTAGTGTTGTGGTGTCTCTCTTTATGTAATGTTGTGGCGTCTCTCTTTATGTAGTGTTGTGGTGTCTCTCTTTATGTAGTGTTGTGGTGTCTCTCTTTATGTAGTGTTGTGGCGTCTCTCTTTATGTAGTGTTGTGGCGTCTCTCTTTATGTAGTGTTGTGGTGTCTCTCTTTATGTAGTGTTGTGGCGTCTCTCTTTATGTAGTGTTGTGGCGTCTCTCTTTATGTAGTGTTGTGGCGTCTCTCTTTATGTAGTGTTGTGGCGTCTCTCTTTATGTAGTGTTGTGGCGTCTCTCTTTATGTAGTGTTGTGGTGTCTCTCTTTATGTAGTGTTGTGGCGTCTCTCTTTATGTAGTGTTGTGGTGTCTCTCTTTATGTAGTGTTGTGGTGTCTCTCTTTATGTAGTGTTGTGGCATCTCTCTTTATGTAGTGTTGTGGTGTCTCTCTTTATGTAGTGTTGTGGGGTCTCTCTTTATGTAGTGTTGTGGTGTCTCTCTTTATGTAGTGTTGTGGCGTCTCTCTTTATGTAGTGTTGTGGCGTCTCTCTTTATGTAGTGTTGTGGCGTCTCTCTTTATGTAGTGTTGTGGCGTCTCTCTTTATGTAGTGTTGTGGCGTCTCTCTTTATGTAGTGTTGTGGTGTTTCTCTTTATGTAGTGTTGTGGTGTCTCTCTTTATGTAGTGTTGTGGTGTCTCTCTTTATGTAGTGTTGTGGTGTCTCTCTTTATGTAGTGTTGTGGTGTCTCTCTTTATGTAGTGTTGTGGTGTCTCTCTTTATGTAGTGTTGTGGCGTCTCTCTTTATGTAGTGTTGTGGTGTCTCTCTTTATGTAGTGTTGTGGCGTCTCTCTTTATGTAGTGTTGTGGTGTCTCTCTTTATGTAGTGTTGTGGTGTCTCTCTTTATGTAGTGTTGTGGTGTCTCTCTTTATGTAGTGTTGTGGTGTCTCTCTTTATGTAGTGTTGTGGTGTCTCTCTTTATGTAGTGTTGTGGTGTCTCTCTTTATGTAGTGTTGTGGCGTCTCTCTTTATGTAGTGTTGTGGTGTCTCTCTTTATGTAGTGTTGTGGTGTCTCTCTTTATGTAGTGTTGTGGTGTCTCTCTTTATGTAGTGTTGTGGTGTCTCTCTTTATGTAGTGTTGTGGTGTCTCTCTTTATGTAGTGTTGTGGTGTCTCTCTTTATGTAGTGTTGTAGTGTCTCTCTTTATGTAGTGTTGTAGTGTCTCTCTTTATGTAGTGTTGTGGTGTCTCTCTTTATGTAGTGTTGTAGTGTCTCTCTTTATGTAGTGTTGTGGCGTCTCTCTTTATGTAGTGTTGTGGCGTCTCTCTTTATGTAGTGTTGTGGTGTCTCTCTTTATGTAGTGTTGTGGTGTCTCTCTTTATGTAGTGTTGTGGTGTCTCTCTTTATGTAGTGTTGTGGCGTCTCTCTTTATGTAGTGTTGTGGTGTCTCTCTTTATGTAGTGTTGTGTCGTCTCTCTTTATGTAGTGTTGTGGTGTCTCTCTTTATGTAGTGTTGTGGTGTCTCTCTTTATGTAGTGTTGTGGCGTCTCTCTTTATGTAGTGTTGTGGTGTCTCTCTTTATGTAGTGTTGTGGCGTCTCTCTTTATGTAGTGTTGTGGCATCTCTCTTTATGTAGTGTTGTGTCGTCTCTCTTTATGTAGTGTTGTGGCGTCTCTCTTTATGTAGTGTTGTGTCGTCTCTCTTTATGTAGTGTTGTGGTGTCTCTCTTTATGTAGTGTTGTGGCGTCTCTCTTTATGTAGTGTTGTGGTGTCTCTCTTTATGTAGTGTTGTGGTATCTCTCTTTATGTAGTGTTGTGGTGTCTCTCTTTATGTAATGTTGTGGTGTCTCTCTTTATGTAGTGTTGTGGTGTCTCTCTTTATGTAGTGTTGTGGCGTCTCTCTTTATGTAGTGTTGTGGCGTCTCTCTTTATGTAGTGTTGTGGCGTCTCTCTTTATGTAGTGTTGTGGCGTCTCTCTTTATGTAGTGTTGTGGCGTCTCTCTTTATGTAGTGTTGTGGTGTCTCTCTTTATGTAGTGTTGTGGTGTCTCTCTTTATGTAGTGTTGTGGTGTCTCTCTTTATGTAGTGTTGTGGTGTCTCTCTTTATGTAGTGTTGTGGTGTCTCTCTTTATGTAGTGTTGTGGTGTCTCTCTTTATGTAGTGTTGTGGTGTCTCTCTTTATGTAGTGTTGTGGCGTCTCTCTTTATGTAGTGTTGTGGTGTCTCTCTTTATGTAGTGTTGTGGTGTCTCTCTTTATGTAGTGTTGTGGTGTCTGTCTTTATGTAGTGTTGTGGTGTCTCTCTTTATGTAGTGTTGTGGTGTCTCTCTTTATGTAGTGTTGTGGTGTCTCTCTTTATGTAGTGTTGTGGTGTCTCTCTTTATGTAGTGTTGTGGTGTCTGTCTTTATGTAGTGTTGTGGTGTCTCTCTTTATGTAGTGTTGTGGTGTCTCTCTTTATGTAGTGTTGTGGTGTCTCTCTGTGTGTTTTGTCCTATATTTTGATTTTGATTTTTAATCCCAGCCCCCGTCCCCACAGGAGGCATTTTGCCTTTTGGTAACTTGTCTAGTTAAATAAAGTTTAAATAAAGAAATATTGTGTGATACGGGAATTTCTATTGAATTATGTAATAGGATCTTTCTATTGAATTATATAATAGGATCTTTCTATTGAATTATGTAATAGAATCCTGACACAGTTACGTTTTAAAAGAGCCTCTGAATGGAAAATGTTCTTCCTTGTGTGTTGTATCATATGATTCCTCCTTCCTTTTAAATCACATAGCTCCAGGGTCTTGGGTTTAGATAATGTTTGTTTCCAGTCATATGATCACTAGTACCGTGTAGCTCAGTTGGTAGAGCATGGCGTTTGCAACGCCAGGGTTGTGGGTTCGATTCCTACGGGGGGCCAGTATGAAAAATGTATGCACTCTGTAAGTGGCCCGGAATAAGACCGTCTGCTAAAATGACTAAAATAAAAATATGATTCCTCCTTCCCTTTAAATCACATAGCTCCAGGGCCCTGGGTTTAGATAATAGGTAGACATACAGTTGAAGTCGGAAGTTTACATACACTTAGGTTGGAGTCATTAAAACTCGTTTTTCAACCACCCACACATTTCTACTTTGTGCATGACACAAGTAATTTTTCCAACAATTGTTTACAGACAGATTATTTCACTTATAATTCAATGTATCACAATTCCAGTGGGTCAGAAGTTTACATACACTAAGTTGACTTTGTCTTTAAACAACTTGGAAAATTCCAGAAAATGATGTCATGGCTTTAGAAGCTTCTGATAGGCTAATTGACATCATTTGAGTCAATTGGAGGTGTACCTGTGGATGTATTTCAAGGCCTACCTTCAAACTCAGTACCTCTTTGCTTGACATCATGGGAAAATCTAAAGAAATCAGCCAAGACCTCAGACATTTTTTTGTAGACCTCCACAAGTCTGGTTCATCCTTGGGAGCAATTTCCAAATGCCTGAAGGTACCACATTCATCTGTACAAACAATAATACGCAAGTATAAACACCATGGGACCATGCAGCCATCATACCGCTCAGGAAGGAGACGCATTCTGTCTCCTAGAGATGAACGTACTTTGGTGTGAAAAGTGCAAATCTATCCCAGAACAACAGCAAAGGACCTTGTGAAGATGCTGGAGGAAACAGGTACAAAACAAGTCCTATATCGACATAACCTGAAAGGCCGCTCAGCAAGGAAGAAGCCACTGCTCCAAAACCGTCATAAAAAACCCAGACTACGGTTTGCAACTGCACATGGGGACAAAGATCGTACTTTTTGGAGAAATGTCCTCTGGTCTGATGAAACAAAAATAGAACTGTTTGGCCATAATGACCATCGTTATGTTTGGAGGAAAAAGGGGATACTTGCAAGCCGAAAAACACCATCACAACCATGAAGCACGGGGGTGGCAGCATCATGCTGTGGGGGTGCTTTGCTGCAGGAGGGACTGGTGCACTTCACAAAATAGATGGCATCATGAGGAAGGAAAATTATGTGGATATATTGAAGCAACGTCTCAAGACATCAGTCAGGAAGTTAAAGCTTGGTCGCAAATGGGTCTTCCAAATGGACAATGACCCCAAGCATACTTCCGAAGTTGTGGCAAAATGGCTTAAGGACAACAAAGTCAAGGTATTGGAGTGGCCATCACAAAGCCCTGACCTCAATCCTATAGAACATTTGTGGGCAGAAATGAAAAAGCGTGTGCGAGCAAGGAGGCCTATAAACCTGACTCAGTTACACCAGCTCTGTCAGGAGGAATGGGCCAAAATTCACCCAATTTATTGTGGGAAGCTTGTGGAAGGCTACCCGAAACGTTTGACCCAAGTTAAACAATTTCAAGGCAACGCTACCAAATACTAATTGAGTGTATGTAAACTTCTGACCCACTGGGAATGTGATGAAATAAATAAAAGCTGAAATAAATCATTCTCTCTACTATTTTCTGACATTTCACATTCTTAAAATAAAGAGGTGATCCTAACGGACCTATGGCAGGGAATTTTTACTGGGATTAAATGTCAGGATTTGTGAAAAACTGAGTTTAAATGTATTTGGCTAAGGTGTATGTAAACTTCCGACTGTAATATAGTATGTGCTGAGTGAATGATGACAGCTAGAAGGGTGTGGCATCAACCGTGTTCCTACTTCCTACTTCCTACTAAAAAAAGTAATGATAACATCAGCAATCCATTCTAAGATGCTTTAATGATGCTGGTCCAGCTGTCTCCAGGACCTAAAACACTCTTGAAAGACAAGTTTGTAGTATTCCAGCTGTCAAGGGAGGACATGCACCAGAAAAAACAACCACTATTCCTCTTACTATGCATCTGCCAACACTGTAGACCTAATCTGGTTACATATGATAAGAATATGAGAATATATGATATAATCATTTATAAAATATAATAATATAATATATAATATATAGTTATCTTATTGTAATGTCTATAACAGATATTGCAGGTTCATCCTTGTTTATAGAGGAACACAGAACACTTTCCTAAAGTACTCCTCACATTATTATTGTATTTTTTATTTTTATTTTTGTGTGTATTAACAGATCTTGACCCTACAGGAAGTGAGACCGGGTCCAGCCCATTAGTAAAACAATGTAGTGTACTAGATAGGGAATAGGGTGCCATTAGGGATGCATCGAGAGGGCTGAACAACGTCTGTACCTGGTAGAATTATGTTTCTGGAATGTGGGAGCAGAGCAGAGCATTCTTCAGCCTGACTATTGGTTTTTATAGTCCCGGCACAGGAAGCCCACTCAGCTGTGGTGAGGCTTCGTTCATGTTGCCTGCTGAAAAACGCTGACTGCTTCCCCCCCCAAAAACCCTCCCTCCCTCTGGCTGGCTACTATCCAAGACACACACACACACACACACACACACACACACACACACACACACACACACACACACACACACACTCATGCAACTATGCACATCCAGACAGGCACAAACACACTCGTCTGCTTTTGTCTTTGTGTTCTCTAGTATATAGTGTATAGAGTGCCATTTTGGACACATCCTAAGTATCGTTTAGTGCACTTCTGTCAAAGGTCAAAGGTCAATGGCGCCGGAGGGGATGGCTGCCGTTTTACGGGCTCCTAACGTGTTACGCTATTTTGTGTGTTTTTTTCGCGTTGTTTGTAACTTTTTATGTACATGTTTTTTTTTGTAATTTATTTTGTACATAATGTTTCTGCCACCGTCTCTTATGACCGAAAAGAGCTTCTGGATATCAGAACAGCGATTACTCACCTCGGATTGGACAAATATTTTTTTTCTTTAATGAATCAGAGGCAAAATATTTACGGCTCCTCCCGGACCAGGCCCAAATCCCCGCCATTGTCATGAAGAGGAGACGCAGATACAGGGGGCCGCGGATCCGGGCGCTTGGTGAGAATTTGTCGGCGAGTGGATAATCCGCCTTTAACATCCATCCTACTGGCGAACGTGCCATCACTGGAGAATAAACTGGATGAGCTCCGTTCCAGACTATCCTACCAATCCCTGGAGAATAAACTGGATGAACTCCGTTCCAGACTATCCTACCAATCCCTGGAGAATAAACTGGATGAACTCCGTTCCAGACTATCCTACCAATCCCTGGAGAATAAACTGGATGAACTCCGTTCCAGACTATCCTACCAATCCCTGGAGAATAAACTGGATGATCTCCGTTCCAGACTATCCTACCAATCACTGGAGAATAAACTGGATGAGCTCCGTTCCAGACTATCCTACCAACGGGACATTAAAAAACTGTAATATATTATGTTCCACCGAGTCGTGGCTGCACGAGGACATGGATGATATATAATATACAGATGGCTGGGTTTTCTGTGCATCGACAAGACAGACCAGCAACTTCCGGTAAGACGAGGAGTGGTGGTCTGTGTCTATTTTTGTTTTAGTCAGCTGCTGTGGATGTTCTGCTTACTCAAGGCCTTAATCCCCGGGACTCGAAAAAGGAAGTGACGCCGCAAAAAGGGGCAGAGGGGCGGAGCATACTGATTAAACTAAGTTGGAGTGGAAATAAACCGCCCGTACCCTCTGTTCTTTTGGCGAACGTACAGTCACTGGAGAACAAACTGGACGAGCTCCGTTCGAGACTATCCTATCAACGGGACCTGAAGAACTGTAATATGTTTCTCGGAGTCGTGGCTGAACAAGGGCATGGATAATATACTGTACATCTAGATGGTGTTTTTTCTATGCATCGTCAAGACCGAACGGCATCTTCTGGTTAGGGGGGAGGGGTGTGTCGCTTTGTTAACAACAGCTATTTCTAATGTTAAGAAAGTCTCGAGGTTTTGCTCGCCTGAGGTTGAGTACCTCATGATAAGCAGCAGACCACACGATTTATAGAGAGAGATTTCATCTATATTTTTTCTGGCTGTCTATTTACCACCACAAACCGACGCAGGCACTAAGACCGCACTCAACGAGCTGTATAGCGCCATAAGCAAACAAGAGAATGCTCACCCAGAAGCGGCACTCATAGTGGCCGGGGACTTTAATGCAGGGAAACCTTAATCTGTTTAACCTCATTTCTACCAGCATGTGACAAGTGCAACCAGAGGAAAAAAACTCTAGACCACCTTTACTCCACACACAGAGACGCGTACAAAGCTCTCCCACACCCTTCATTTGGCAAGTCTGACCATAATTATATCCTCCTGATTCATGCTTTATGACTCGCGCAATACGGAAGTGGTCAGATGACGCAGATGCTAAGATACAGGACTGTTTTGCTAGCACAGACTGGAATATGTTCCGGGTCTCATCCGATGGCATTGAGGAGTATACCACATTAGTCACCGGCTTCATCAATAAGTTCATCGACGACGTCATCCCCACAGTGACCGTATTGGCATATCCCAACCGGAATTTCAAGGAGCGGGACACTAATCTGGATGCTTACAAGAAATCCCGCTATGCCCTCAGACGAACCATCAAACAGGCAAAGTTTCAATACAGGACTACGATTGAATCCTACTACACCGGCTCTGACACTCATCGGATGTGGCAGGGCTTTCTAACTATTACCGATTACAAAGGGAAACCAAGCCACGAGCTGCCCAGTCACGCGCTAAATGCCTTCTATTGTCGCTTCGAGGCAAGCAACACTGAACCATGCATGAGAGCGCCAGCTGTTCCAGACGACTGTGTGATCACGCTCTCCGTAGCCAATGTGAGTAAGACCTTTAAACACGTCAACATTCACAAGGCCGCAGGGCCAGACAGATTACCAGGACGCGTACTCAGAACATGCGCTGACCAACTGGCAAGTGTCTTCCCTGACATTTTCAACCTCTCCCTGACAGAGTCTGTGATACCTACATGCGTCAAACAGACCACCAGAGTCCCTGTGCCCAAGAACACCAAGGTAATCTGCCTAAATGACTACCGCTCCATAGCACTCATGTCTGTAGTCATGAAGTGCTTTAAAAGGCTGGTCATGGCTCACATCAACACCATCGTCCCAGAAACCCAAGGCCCACTGCAGTTCGCATAACGCCCCAAAAGATCGACAGATGACGCAATCTCTATTGCACTACACACTGCCCTTTCCCACCTGGACAAAAGGAACACCTACGTGAGAATGCTGTTTGTTGACTACAGCTCAGCGTTCAACACCATAGTGCCCTCAAAGCTCATCACTAAGCTAAGGACCCTGGGACTAAACACCTCCCTCTGCAACTGGATCCTGGACTTCCTGACGGGCCGCCCCCAGGTGGTAAGGGTAAGCAACAACACATCTGCCATGCTGATCCTCAACACGGGGGCCCCTCAGGGGTGCGTGCTTAGTCCCCTCCTGTACTCCTTGTTCACCCACAACTGCGTGTCCATGCACGACTCCAACAACATCATTAAGTTTGCCGAAGACACAACGGTGGTAGGCCTGATTACCGGCAACGATGAGACAGCCTATATGGAGGAGTTCAGAGACCTGGCAGTGTTTTTCCCTCAACGTGAGCAAGACAAAGGAGCTGATCGTGGACTACAGGAAAAGGAGGGCTGAGCACGCCCCCATTCACATAGACGAGGCTGTAGTGGAGCGGGTCGAGAGCTGTCCTTGTTGTCCACATCACCAACAAACTATCATGGTCCAAACACACCAAGACAGTCGTGAAGATGGCACGACAACGCCTATTCCCTCTCAGGAGACTGAAAAGATTTAGCATGGGTCCTCAGATCCTCAAAAAGTTATACAGCTGCACTATCGAGAGCATCCTGACTGGTTGCATCACCGCCTGGTATGGCAACTGCTCGGCATCTGACCGCAAGGCTCTGCACAGGGTAATGTGTATGGCCCAGTACATCACTGGGGCCAAGCTTCCTGCCATCCAGGAGCTCTATACCAGGCGGTGTCAGAGGAAGGCCCTAAAAATTGTCAAAGACTCCAGCCACCCATGTCATAGACTGTACTCTTTGCTACCACACAGGAAGCGATACCGGAGCGCCAAGTCTAGGTCCAAAAGGCTTCTACCCAAGCCATAAGACAGTTAATGGGTACCCGGACTATTTGAATTGACCCCCTTTTTTACGCTGCTGCTACTCACTGTTTATTACCTATGCATAGTCACTTTACCCCTACCAACATGTACATTTTACATCAATTACCTCTACTAACCTGTACCCCCTCACACTGACTCAGTACCGGTACCTCCTGTATATAGTCTCTTTATTGTTCTTTTATTGTGTTACTTTTTATTTTATACTTTAGTTTATTTAATTTTAATTTCATATTTTTTGCAAATATTGTCTTACTTAGCTCTTCATTGTTGGTTAAGGGCTTGTAAGTAAGCATTTCACGCTAAGGTCTACACCTGTTGTATTCGGCGCATGTGGCAAACAAAAATGATTTGATTTTGAACCCAGGTCTGATTGTATAGTGCCGTTCTGCGTCAGCCAGTGGCTGTGGTCTCTCTCTTCGGTGTCTCTCTGTGGTGTCTCTCTGTGGTGTCAGACAATGTGGTGTCTCTCTGTGGTGTCAGGCGATGTGGTGTCTCTCTGTGGTGTCTCTCTGTGGTGTCAGACGATGTGGTGTCTCTCTGTGGTCTCTCTTTGTGGTGTCTCTCTCTGTGGTGTTCTCTCTGTGGTGTCTCTCTGTGGTGTCAGACGGTGTGGTGTTTCTCTGTGGTGTCAGATGATGTGGTCAGCCTATCAGAAGGGAACACACACACACACATGTATTTCTGAAAACTTGCACACACACACACACGTTTTAAAGAGCGAACCCACTGTGTGGACATTAACATTTCACATCTACATTTTAGCCATTTAGCAGCAGACACTCTTATCCAGAGCGACTTACAGTTAGTGCATCCATCTTAAGATAGCTAGGTGGGATAACCACAGATCTCAGTCATAGTAACTACATTTTTCCTCAATTAAGTAGCTATCAGCAAAGTCATAGCTAGTAAATTGGGGGTGAGGAGGGCTTGCGAGGGGGGGGTTGTGGGATTATTTAAGATACTCTTTGAAGAGGTAGGATTTCAGATGTTTTTGTAAGATGGGCAGGGACTCCGCTGTCCTGACTTTAGAGGGAAGCCTGTTCCACCATTGGGGCGCCAGCACAGAGAAGAGCTTTGACTGGGCTGAGCGGGAGCTGCCCTCCTGTAGGGGTGGGAGGGTCAAGAGACCAGAGGTGGCAGAACAGAGTGCTCGGGTTGGGGTGTAGGGTTTGAGCATAGCCTGAAGGTAGGGAGGGGCAGTTCCTCTTACTGCTCCGTAGGTAAGTACCATGGTCTTGTAGTGGATGTGAGCTTCAACTGGAAGCCAGTGGAGTGTATGGAAGAGCAGGGTGACATGAGAGAACTCGGGAAGGTTGAACACCAGGTTGGCTGCGGAATTCTGAATAAGTTGCAGGGGTTTGATGGCACAAGCGGGGAGCCCAGCGAGTTGTGGTAATCCAGACTTGAGATGATAAGTGCCTGGATGAGGACCTGTGCCGCTTCCTGTGTGAGGTAGGGTCGTACTCTACGGATGTTGTAGAGCATGAATATGCAGGAGCGAGTCAATGCTTTGATGTTTGCAGAGAACAATCTGTGTAGCTCAGTTGGTAGAGCATGGAGCTTGCAACGCCAGGGTTGTGGGTTCGTTTCCCACGGGGGGGCCAGTATGAAAATGTATGCCCTCACTAACTGTAAGTCGCCCTGGATAAGAGCGTCTGCTAAATGACTAAAATGTAAAAATGTAAAACAACAGGGTGTTGCTCAGGGTAACGCCAAGATTCTTTGCACTCTGGGAGGGGAAAGCGTTTGACAGGGTCAAATTGGACATCTAGTAATGATGCATGTTAATGTTCAGGGTCCCACTGTGGATGACCATATTGACAATTTCCTTCTGCCATAAATTGGCCAATCAATAATGTGAGTACTGCAGAGTACTTTTCCAGGGATGTCATGTCAATAATATGGCTGACTCTCTGGCAATTACAATCTCATTCACTATCTGCCTGCAGCGCTCCGATGTGACTGAGAGAGCTGGGCTGCCACTGCCAGCCCAAACAGAACAGAAGAGGGACGAAACCTGTCGATTAGCAGAGCCACTAATCCTGCTCTTTGAAGATGATAAATGCACTGATCCATTGTGGTGGCAGATTAGGAAGTGGCACTCTCCCCAAATTGGGGACAGTGAGAGAGTCAGTGTTTAAAAACGTTTTGGTGAGGAGGCAGGGTAAATTGTATTGGATGGTGCATTATCTTTTAGACTTTTAGCCTTTTTGTGACAGGGTGAGGCTATGGTTACTGTTGAAGGTAAAAAACTGAGCCCTTGTTTACATTAAGTACCCTCCCCTGAAACCAGAGAACACTACAATAGATTGTAACACAGTTACATGACATTCTGTATCCCAATGAGATATTTCACAGATGTTGATTAGCTCTGATCTACAGTTAGCTACGCTCCTAACCGTTTTTTCTCTACCCGTGTCACTTCGAAGGATAGCTCTTAGTGTTAGCTCTTTGAAGGATAGCTCTAAGTGTTAGCTCTTTGAAGGATAGCTCTTAGTGTTAGCTCTTTGAAGGATAGCTCTAAGTGTTAGCTCTTTGAAGGATAGCTCTTAGTGTTAGCTCTTTGAAGGATAGCTCTAAGTGTTAGCTCTTTGAATGATAGCTCTAAGTGTTAGCTCTTTGAAGGATAGCTCTTAGTGTTAGCTCTTTGAAGGATAGCTCTTAGTGTTAGCTCTTTGAAGGATAGCTCTTAGTGTTAGCTCTTTGAGGGATAGCTCTTAGTGTTAGCTCTTTGAAGGATAGCTCTAAGTGTTAGCTCTTTGAAGGATAGCTCTCAATGTTAGCTCTTTGAAGGATAGCTCTAAGTGTTAGCTATTTGAAGGATAGCTATATGTGTTAGCTCTTTGAAGGATAGCTCTAAGTATTAGCTCTTTGAAGGATAGCTCTAAGTGTTAGCTCTTTGAAGGATAGCTCTTAGTGTTAGCTCTTTGAAGGATAGCTCTTAGTGTTAGCTCTTTGAAGGATCGCTCTAATTGTTAGCTCTTTGAAGGATAGCTCTAATTGTTAGCTCTTTGAAGGATAGCTCTAATTGTTAGCTCTTTGAAGGATAGCTCTAAGTGTTAGCTCTTTGAAGGATAGCTCTTAGTGTTAGCTCTTTGAAGGATAGCTCTTAGTGTTAGCTCTTTGAAGGATCGCTCTAATTGTTAGCTCTTTGAAGGATAGCTCTTAGTGTTAGCTCTTTGAAGGATAGCTCTTAGTGTTAGCTCTTTGAAGGATAGTGTTAATCAAGAGCAGCAAGAGGTACTGCCCTTCCTTTAGGCTCAAACCCTACACCCCA